>NC_059139.1:14211590-14514621 GCF_020740605.2 Lemur catta | reverse complement strand
TAAAAAAAATCTCTTAAGATGTTTTTGTATTTGGTATTTGCTCTGCTGAGGTTCTATTGATTCATCAGTGCTATATCACATCTTATGGTACTATTCTGGGTTGAAGTCACCACATTATGTATTTGTGTGAATCTGGATTTCACACTCACATCAAGCAAGTCCAAGCTTGCCGTCTGCTTTCTCAAGGATAAATCTCTTTTCTATCTATGGCCCCTGGTGAGTGGCTGATATATGTGCAGCTTCCCAATACTGGTGGGCAGAAGTTTTTGTTTCTTTTTTTTAATTCTAATTCCCATCCCATAGATGGGGCTGCTCTTTCTACATGCCAGTTGCATGCAAGTAGATCATTCTTAGTTCTCTTCCTTCATGTGGTCCAAGAGGTCCAGATTTCCTTAACAATATTGGGAATTTAAACCCCACTGGAGCCATTCACGCTTTTCTCTCTCTTTGATAATGATAATTTCCTGACTCATCAGCTCCCATTCCTCTGACATTATTGTTAGTACCTTGGGATTTGTCTTTCTTGGTGTCAAGGTCCCTTGAAAGTTGATCCAACAGAAAAAATGTATTTTACCAGTAATAATGCTTTATAAATGTAGCATGGTTTAGACTTTAGAAAACATTTCCTTTAAAAGTTTTTACATGTTTGCTTAATTAAGATCTTTCTAAAGACTACATAGCTATAGTCTGACACTTCAGTTCTGTACTTTTGTCCAGCTTGCCGCAACATAATTGGGTTATCCATGGTCCTAGTCTACCAAGAGAAAAATTATTATTTGAGTTTCATTATTAAGTACTCTCCATCTCTCTCTCTCAGCAAATTAATAATATGCTTGCTCTATGTTGTTTTAAGCAATATATTAAAACACTGTTTCATAGTGAGTGTTTATATTTCTAATGATACCTTAGCCATATACACTGTCTTTTAGAGATAGAGACTCATGAGGAAGTTGTTTTATTAAGGTAAATTTTTTTCTCTCCTGTGGAAGGAGATAGGAAGATCATAAGGTAGTCTATGGTAGGCTGAAAAATGACTGCCCCAAGACATCTATGTCCTAATTCATGGAATCTATGAATTACCTGAATAACAGAATGATAAAATGAGTTGGTGTTTTTACTTTCAGAAAATAATAGTTATCCAATATGGATTATCAGTCTAGCCTATTACTATCAATATTTTCCATCCAATTTTTGTGATAAAATGGATGATAAATATTTATAAGTATTCTGACTACCATTCAGTTATAATGATTAATCTGTACATATTAATTTTAATTCTTATACTTTCATTAAAAATTAAATTTCTGCTATAATTCAGTCTTATATCTTAAAAAGCATATGAAACATGACCACAATAATAGGACGCATCAACAGAAGTAAATATATTAGTTCTTATTAAGTAAAATATATGTACTCATGTTTTATTGTTGCAGTGCGTGACACTTGGCAAAAAAAAAAAAAAAACATCAGGCAGCTGTGGTTGTGTGCACACATTATTAAAGTCTATTTTCCTTTATCAAGCATGATGAACTTTAGTGGAAATGAATAAAAATAAATGTCCATATACTGTCTTAAAGATTCTTCAGAATCAGACACCATGAACATGTTTTCCTTCTTGTGTGAGTATCTTTTTCAGAGTCACTTTTGATATACAACTCAGATAGGAGCATTTGAAACAAAAATATAAGATGTGCTTTCAATAATATGCTCTATTAAACCCAAGATGCTGTTTAATTTAAATATATTGTGGGATTAGAGTTAGAGTTATCAGTATGAAATAATGCTTAGCTTATTACAGCTACTGTGTGATAGATGTATGGATATGTGTGCATACACATGTTAATATATTAACAAATATGTTTGTTTCTTAAAATAGTCCACTGAAAGGGCTTAGAAGCAATAACACTCCAGTAGCAGAGAGTGTAATTAGCGGCCAGATCTTGGTTTCTAATACCTTTCTCCAATAAAAGGAACCAAGAATCCTTGGAGAAATAGCTGAGTCTAAGGCTGAGGCAAGAAGATTATGAGATTTATATTATGCAATATAAGAATAACTGGATTATTCTATAGTGCCAGCATATGGAGAAGTACTCAATAAATAAACCAAAAGCATGCCAAAAAGACATAAAAGCCAATTTAAAGAGCTCACAAAGGCCAAAGCTGTAACAATTTGACCAACAAAATAAACAATGTAGTGTTGTATTATAACACAAAATACAAAATACATATTTATGATTTTACACATAAATTATCGAATGAATGATTGAATACACAAACAGGGAAACAAATTGGAAGCATAGGTAAACCTTATAGAATTCCAAATAATTCATGTATATATTTCCCCCTCAAGGAAGTGGACTTTAATTCCCTATCTCTTGAATATAGGCTGCTTTTAGTGTCTTGTTTCCAAAGAGCACAGTACAGAAAGAAAGAACAAAAGAAAGTACAGCACAGAATTGTGGCAAACAGTACCTGAATCGGCTAATCAAAATTAGCATCAACAGTAAAAAGTTGTGCTGATGACACACACCCTTGGTATAAAGTGATGAGAATGATATTTTACCTCTGTGATCTTCCTCCCAAAAACCCATAACCTCAATCTAATCATGAGAAATGCATCAGGAACATTCTAATTGAGGGACAGTCTATAAATATCTGACCATTGCTTTTCAGTACTCTCAAGGTCATCAAAAGCAAGGGAAGTGTGGGGAACTATCACTGTCCAGAGGAGACACAACACAACCACTAAAGACAATGTTATATCCTGGAACAGAAAAAAAAGGATATTAAGGGGAAAAACCAGTGAAATCAGATTAATGTATCAATATTGGTTCATTTCCATCCATCTGTCACAATATATCAAAAGTTTTGACAAGCACCATTTTAATGTAAGATGTTAACAATAGGGGAAATTGGGTGTGGGTTGTGTAGTAACTCTCTATACTGTCTTTGCAACTTTTAAGAAAATGTAAATATTCTAAAATAAATATATATTAGAAAAAATAATTAATATTCAGACTTTGTGTATGTTTGTCTTTCCAGCTCTGTTACCTAACTGGTTGGCTCCACTGGGGAATATAGTCAAGTTGGAACTCAGCAGTTTGGAGTTTTAAAGTATGCCAGCCTTTCTAAGGGTAAGTGACAATTAAATCTTGTCAGGATATATGCTTTTAACCTCTTAGTAAGTACTTCAAAATTCAAATTATATTTATTATTTTTTACTTTTTAAAATACTTCATTAGAAATCAGAATATTCAAATATTCATATACTTACAGATGTTTGACCATAAACACAACAAAATCATGAAATTTAAGCAACGAGTTCTAATAGCAAGAATATATTTTTAGCTATATTTTTTAGCTCCCTTACTGTATTTTTCCTCGTGCTGTTTCAATTTACATGCAGATTTCAGAAGACCTAGTGGCTATGTGCCTCCTGAAGATCAGAAATTTATTTCTTCCTTTTATATTCTATTTTTATGACGCTTTGCCTACTCCCTCGTAATTAGTGGATATTATGTTTGTTAAATTGGATATGTCTCATTTCAAAGGCAGACCTCTGATGAAGTGCTCACACAGAAACAGAGAGACAAAGTCACAAATTTCCTTGTCTTTATTAATATTAATATGGCACAGTCTAATTCAGTTGTTTCTTTTGCTGGTAATTGTAAGCTGCTTTTCCTTTGCTCATGGCAGAAATCTAAACCTTGAGATTTAGACACTTTCAGTTAACCTTCATGGACATAACAATTAAAGTGTTGCTCTGACAGTCCCTGTTTGGTAATGTAATGATAGAATCTATTCTTAGGCAGCCGTCAAAAAAAGGTTGATATTCTCAGTTCCTAATCAGTGATCAATTAAGATTAACCATTGATATAACAGCTCGGAAAGACAAGGTTGAACAGATAAGGCAGACATGTAATTAAACTCATGTGGGTTTTACGGATCTTTCTGTGATATGTGTTCAAACTCTCTGTGCACACCTATATTTCATAAGTAGAAAAATGAAGCCTTTTTCTTTAGTGTTCCTTGTATGAGATTAACTTGTTCAAAAAATGTTAACCTATAATGTAGTTTTATAACATTATCAATTAATTTCAAGTGTCAGATTTGGGTAAACACTACATAAATT
Organism: Lemur catta; assembly: GCF_020740605.2. NCBI lineage: Eukaryota > Metazoa > Chordata > Mammalia > Primates > Lemuridae > Lemur > Lemur catta. The sequence goes on along the minus strand of NC_059139.1, from coordinate 14,510,489 downwards.
TTAGGTACAATTTTTAAGATTATAATTTTGAAATTAAGCATTTTATATCTCAAATATTAATTATCCCTTTCCCTGTGGTCATCCATTTTATTTGTTAACTTGTTCTCATCAATATTTAAAATTTCTTTGTGGAAAACATCTTACCTTTACTTCATAAAATCTTTATACTTCTGTAGAAAATTTCAATTAATTTTAAAGTCCCTGATTGTGGATGATTTTGGAGGGGGTATTTCAATGCAGATCTTTATACATATTTACAGAGTAAGAAAGGTACATGCTTCAAATTTAATTCCTGGAACTGGCAACTCATTCTTATTATAAAACCCATAATTACATCAACCTAAATATTATCTGTGATGCAAATATAAATAAAAAACAAATACCAAGCCATTCCAATTATTAATGCAGGACTTTGTATCTTTTTAATTAAAGTTTAATGGAGTCTTAAAAGAGGGTCCAAATGAAAGAAAAGAGGACATTCTTCTCAAATATCCTTTAGTTCAGTCTGTGCTAAAACCAAAGATAAAAAGAAATATAAAAAGTTTGATGTTCATTTTACATAAGAGTAATTTAAAGATAATAACTTGAGAAAGGCTATATTTCAAAGAAATTAGAATCTTTATTTGTATTTAATTAGAGTTCATATTAATGTAGAAGACATTTGAGGAGAATGGCTTGAAATTATTTTCTTTTTAAGGTGAGTGTTTTCATAAACTTCACATATGAAAACAGACCTGAGAATAATCTCAGTAGAATGTTATAATAAAATAGAGATTTCCAAGAACATTGACTACATAGGTGTCAAGTCAAACTAACATTATTATATCAACATTTGTTTATTAAGAAGGATATTTTTTTCTTTGTCATTATTTAATTTTGAATACAGTAATGCTCTTGGGCCTTCTTATAATCTCATTGCCCCCTTTATAAATGTTTTGCTGAACAACAAGATAAAAGGCAATCTATTTCCTCTTCAACATTTTACAAAACTTACTGCTTGTTCTACTCCCTTAGATTCATTATTGCCTAATAAGTAATTAATTTATTATAAATCATACAAAGAAGAAAGAGGAAAAAGGAAAGAACTCATTCTCTTTTCCTATGGTTAGACAGCACTCTTTGGTCATTTACAGAATACTTTTTTGTTCCAATATGAAAAATATGGTTGAAGTTGCCATTTTTTCTGCTTGCTATAGTTGGAAAGGGTAGGGAAAAAACACAAAGGGCATTTGAGCTGGACTATAAAGAGAAATGGATAAAATCTGTAAAGAAGAGGGTATGTTACATGTTAAAGAGATGAAAATATGTGATATCATTTTATGTTTGGTGAATTTTAAACCACTTAGGGAGTTAGAGAATGAAATGTACATTAAATATGAGAATAGTTGGTATAGAATAATAGGCGTAGATGATTAAGAAGCTTAAATGAAATTTTAAAAAGTGCCTGGGATTTAGGCTTTATGTTTTACGTGATTTGGAGCGATGTTTTGTTGTTATTTGTTTGCTTCTGAACTCAAAGGAACAAACTGATCAGGGGTGTGTGTGTGTGGGTGTGCGCGCAAGAAGATGATTGCTGACATGTATTGAGAGATTATGTCTGGATCTTTTGGAAGCCCCAATTTAATTCTAGTTCTGTCTGTCCTGGATAATTTCTTAGGAGATTACTTATATTTAATCAGTATTCAGATATCATGTATTTATTTAGAGATATATTTAAATAATATAGGGTTTTAACTAAGAATCCTTCAGGATTCCATCTATAATTTATTCTTTGAAGATGAGGAGGCAAAGGGTGTTGGCAAAAGGAAAGTTTTGGAAGTGAACTGTTGACTGTCAGCTGACACAAGGACAAACAGATCTAGGATCTATCTTTTAGAAAGGCAAGTCCTTAGGGCATCGGTATGAATATCAGGTCCTGAACCTTAGAAAACATTGCCTCTCAGCAGTGATGAGGGAAAACACAAACTGATGGAACCACAGAGGGACCAACAGATCTGCTCAGCCAGGAGTGGATTTGAGCATTTCTGGTTTTAGTGTTTACTGCATCCTGCTGAGTTGACAACCAGGTTCGAAAAATGAGTTGCAGAGCCATCTGTTTTTTTAAAATAATGTAGTTTGTAAGGCACAACTAGAAATCATTTTGTAAATTTTGTTAGTATGGTTTTCCCCAGAGAGGTTATTGTTTGGATTGCAATTAGCACGTCTGAAGAAAATAAATGCAAGGATATTTCCAATCTGGGTGTTGTCAAAGGTTAATAATACGAGACATGCCTGTTAGGATTTCACAGCAGACTTGTCATTGGGAATTATGATTCATCATCTACATGAAATGACAAGGACAGAAAAGAAAGGAAAACACAGGAGCAGTTGACTATTTCAACTTAGACTCTGCCAGACTTTTAATTCAGAAGAAAGAGTTGTTCCAATTACCCATGATTGCTGTAAGCCTCCAGGATTATTAAAACAGGTTTACTACAAGTGAGATCAGAAGGGGAAAAAATCTAAAAAGGCTACCCCATTCTTTTATGAATTTTCCTTTATGTAATTTTTTTCATTTCTTTGCTCAATGTTTAAAGAGTCATAGACCACAAGATGCTCTTAAAATCTTCAACACTCAGAGACACAAAGGTCATTTGCATGTGTTTTATTCCACAGCACATATTTTCAGTTAATTTTAAAGGTCACCTTCCTTCTGTGAACCTAAAGATGTTATCGCTTAAATAAAGATGAAAGATACAAATAAATGAGAGAACTTTTAATTTTTATTTTTTCTGGCTTTAAAGTTACCCTGTTTATATGTCATGCTGCTTTGATGTTTTGTGACCGGTCACTACCCAGGTCATTGTGCTATCATTCAGGTTAGCTTAAAATTTCCTAGTATAGAAGCAAGTAAACACATACATACTCTTTGTTCTAATAAAAAAATGCTGCAGGGGAGATAAAGAGAATGCTTGGTTATGGTCTATGAGACAACAATCCATAATTTACTTTGCAGATGTCTGTGTAATTTAAGCAGCAGGCAGAACAACCACACAGTTGTAGCTGCTCTGGGGAAAGGATACCAAGAGGCTCATAAATCATGGTAAGGATTAAAAGTAATGAGCATTCATCTTCTTAACCTCGTAATGCAATATGGGAAAATAGAGTATCGGAACATACAGTGCATGGAATCTCTGTGCGGGATAAAAGGTGCCTGCATTTTAAGGCTTCTCTCAATTAGCATTGACCTCTCATTTGTAAGTCAGCAGAACATAATTTTAAAGTTGATTAAAAGGAGGCCTTTTTCATATCAAATTAAATTAAGTGATAAGATAGATTTCTGGGCGATAGCAAAAGTGGAGTCAAATCATATGGAAATGCTAACCATTTGCTTAAACCAAGTAAGTTTCTTCTTGGAGAGTGTATGGAAAATAACCTTACAAATATCCAATCCGTGAAGGCTGTCATGTTTAAGTGGACGTTTTCAAATGGTGAAATGTCATGAGAAAATTCTAACTTCAGAACAGTCAAGTGAAGGAAATACAGACAGCTGGCTCTCTTCTATAATATTTAGTAAATAAATGGTCTGTTACTAATTGTTTATATTTGAAAAATTATCCTAATCAAAGGTCTTTGGATACAAGTGAGTAAATCATACATGGTGAGGCACATTTCATTTTGTGTTGAAGATAGAAATTTTAATCAAATTTTAAAGCTTCTGAAAAATACTAGTCTGTTAATTTTCCCAGCATTTTTAAAAATCAGGCTCATGATACAACTAAGCTTGCCAATTTTATAAGAATACCAAGACAGTGTAGAAAGTAATAAAATCAGTTATTCAAGGGCAATTATGAGCCTGTTAAGGAAACACAAATAGATTCCAGTTTCTGATTCTCTAGTTTAATATCAAATATCCCTTGGCAATGATTCTTTTTTATGTAGCCAGGACTTAATTATCTATTTTAGTTAAGGAGAGCTGTAGTGTGGCTAATTCAGAGTGGCAGATTATTATATATATATTTGGCATTGGAATGTATTTTGTGTTCATATTTAAAGATGATTTAATCTGACTTTTATCTCTTTTATTTTTTTCTTAAAAAATTTCTCCCTAGTCTACATAAAGTGTCCATATGTTTGAGGGTAAGAGGATGGATTGTAGATTTATGGAGTAATTTACTCAAAACTAGTTACTGAAATTAGTCTATAGATTACCTTGTGCTGAGAACTATTCTCTGGGTTGTGGATAAATTCATGAAAACTGCCATTAAAAGTTACCATGTTGGTGCTTACATTCTAGCGAGGAGAATAAAAACAAACAATTAAATCACATAATATTTAAATTATATATAAATAAGTTTATAGAAAATGATAAATACTATGCAGAAAATTAGTTGGGAAGAGTGCCAGTTAGTTTCGGTGTTGCAGAGACAATGGGAAATAGTAGTTTTTAAATTTTGAAAAGATGTTTAGAGAATGTCTTCCTGACAGCATATTATTTGAAAATACCTGATGGTGATGTGGGAACAAGCCATGAAAACATCTGAAGAAGAGCATTTTAAAGTAAACCACAAATTTCAAGTCACTAAGATGGGAGCTATTTGAGGTACACAATCAAAAATCAGCAAGAAGAGCCGTGTGGCTGAAGATGGGAGTGAGTGGGGAAAGACTGTAGAAGAGGAGGTCTGATAGACAAAGGGGTCTTGGAGGGCAATATAAGGACCTCGCTGCTTCTTCTGGGTGAGAGGGGAAGGCAGTGTATGGACCTGAGCAGAACAGTGCCTTGATACATTTTATGTTTTCAGAAGATCTCTCTGGTTGATGTGTTGAGTGTATGATAGGAGCACAGAGTGGAATTAGAGAACCTTTTTTCAGGCAATTACAAAAACTTGATCATGGTGAACCATGATTCCAGACAGAAACAGAGATACAGCTGAACAAATGGTGAGAAGCAGAAAGATTGAAACATGAGGATTGGTGAGGTATTACATACACAGTGTGAGAGAATGAGAGAGGTCCAGGGTGAATCCATGGTATCTGGCCTGAGCAATGGGAGGATGTTTTTGCCTTTAACTAAACATATGGAATCTTAGCTGCCTTTAGACATCTAAGGAGAAATATTGACTAGGCAGTTGGATATATTCATATGAAATTTAGGGGTAGGTTCATCCTGGTATATACATTATATGACATTGACCTCGATTTATTTTTTAAAAGAACACATCAGATTCTCTGTGTCAGATGTTATTCTAAGGGTTTTGCATGTATTAACTCATTTAATTAATCCTAATACGATCGGTATGAGAAAAGCTTTATTAATATTATCCTCATTTTGCCGATGAGGGAAATGAGGCTAAGAAAGTAAAGTAACATTTTCTAAGACCACAAAGCTGGTAAGTGGTAGAACTAGAATTCAGACTCAGGCACAATCAGATGATTTTGCACAGTGTGACACAGGATTAGATCATGAATGGAACAAGTTCAGACTAGAATAGATATCCAAGAACTAGGCTTTTTGGCACTGTAGTGAAAAGACATCAGAGAAATGAAGAACGAATAGTAAGTGAAAAAAGTGGTCAGTGTGGGAGGAAGAACAAGAAGAGTGGTTTCCTGTACAGAAGCAAAGGGAGCCTTTCACCTGGGTCAAGTGCTGCTGATGAACCAAAAAGATCAGGACTGAGAACACACCATTGGAATTGCACTGCAGATTCCATTGTTCATGTTGACAAGAGGAGTGTTGATGGATTGGTGAGCAAAATTTTGATGAGATAACTATAAAAACAAAACACAGTCAGTTAATTTTCCACATTGAGGCAGAAGCTTGAAAGGAATTTCTGAGAAAGATTTATTTGAAATTCTTATCCTATTTGAAAACAAATAGAGACAATCTGATGGTTCACGGTTGAAAATTCACAATTTGTCATAAACATTTCAAATGACCAAGGAGAGTTATAACAAAGTGACGCAGATCAAAACAACATCTACGTTATGTTTCAAAACTTTCTCCAAAACATGTAAACTCAGACCAAAAGAAAAAAATCCCCAATTTAAATGTCATTAAAATATGAAAATGAAATGCATAGTTCACTACACTATTAACAGGGTAGTGTTTACTCCATCACACATCTTAGGAGTGCCTGGATGTTTTAGGCTGCAGTGGTTAGATGTGTTATATGTGGCAACAAACTATAAAAGTTCCAAGCACAGACTTCTTGCTGGATTGCCTAGAGTCCAATCCAGTTTATCCATTTATCAATAGTGTGAATTGGGGCAAGTTATTCAGATCTCCATGCCTTGTATCTTTCATCTACAATACAGAATAATACAGGTATAAGTGTGCATCTGATAGGTTTGTTATAAGGATTTCCGGAGTTCATATTTGTATATGCTATTTATAAACCCTTAAAAAGTTGCTGGTTTGTAACAAACAAGTTTAAGTGATATAATAAATAAGTTATATTTTCTTTGTTTTCCTCTGGGATTTGCAAGGAATGGGTTGCACTCCTATATCTCCCTGATGTCAGAAATCCATGGAGCACCTTTCACTTCAAGCCAGCTAACTCCCATTGCAGACATTTAAAAGTTTAGTACTCAGTTTATGTTTCTTTTCATAGATTCCTACTACATTCTTAGTTGGTTTTTCTAAAGTGTTTTTCTTGCATTTCTAAATTTATTTATTATGTTATACTGCTAATTACTTTGCCATTCATTTAATGAAATGCCTTAAATTAGTATCTACGTCTCATATATATGCATATGCATACATATGTGTGTATGTGTGTGTGTGAATATAGAGCTCCCAACTTGTCAGACACTTTTCATATATATGCTTCATAACAAGACAACACTCCCATATGGAAGCTGCTACTTAAAAGCGTTGACAGACACAAGGTCCTTGGATATAATAAATCATTCGTACAGAACACATTTAGCCCCATCACCTTATTAATTGAATTGATATCTACAAAAATCTATACTTCTTTTCTTGCTTTTAATAATTCTATTTCTACACATGAATAGTCTACTAGCATAATCAATGTTCAAATATTCTCAATGAACATTTTAAAGGAATGTTTCTGTGAAGAACGGTAGGATCCTTTAAACTTTTTGCTGCATATGATGAGACAGATGGAGAAATTCTTTTTTTTAAGCATGATATTTTTTCCATTTTTTCCATGTTGTTTGAAATCCATTTTTCCTCTTGACCTAAGGGATGCCTGCCATCTGAGCACACGTTTGAAACCAGATAGAAAGCGTATGTCCTATATACCCCTTGGGTCTGATAGAAGGGGTGAAATATAGGATAACTGCTTCTTCGATTGTGCAAAAGGCCGTTTCCTTTCTGCAATTGGTATTCCTTCCAAAGTGCAAGGTGCTGTGCTGTAGCCTTCTGAGAGTTTAATTATTATCACATTTTCTTTCAAAACAATATGAGTCTTCTTAAAGATAGGGGGCATGAAAACTTGGCACGAATGTCTGGGGTATAATTATGCCTTAAATCGAATTCTCCAACCTTATCACAGAGTACTGCTTGTATTTGTCAAGCAGCAGTAGGTAATTCTAGTGATAAATTTGTGCTGACCTTATGTGTCTTACAAGGCTTTTCCTGGTCTGGTCTTTTTTTTTACCAGCTTTATTTAGGGCCACTCCCTGACCCCATACAGTAAGTCCTCAATGTCATCGATGGCTTCTTGAAAACGGCACCTTTATTGAAAATGACATATAATGAAACCAATTTTCCCCTAGGCTAATTGATATAAATAAGAGTTATATTCCTATGGAAGATTTTTGGTCACAAAAGTTTGGTGATGACCAAACTTCTAAATAAAGATCAAAACTCTTCTAATATTAATCATGGAAATAAATATGAGCCATATGTACATTTTAGAAAGATTAAATTAAAAAAGATATTTGCACACTTATTCCAGTTTAGGGGGGGCTGGTGGCTGGAGCCTATCCCGGTAGCTCAGGGTACCATGTGGGAACTAGCCCTGGATAGGACGCCATCCCATCACAGGGTGAATTCACACACACCCCCACATTCACTTACACGGGGCAATGTAGACACACCGATTAAGCTAACGCGAGCAGGTTTAAGATGTAGGAGGAAACAGGAGGACCTAGAGGGCACACGTGTAGACATGGGGGGAATGTGCAAACACCATGTTATTTTTTCTTTTCATCAATATTATTATGAAATAACATTGACCAAAACGATGTTTTTCAAGGACCTGCTGTACACCGTGCTAAACCATATACCCTCCAAAACTTTTGGTTTCTCAATCACATCCCTCTGAACTTATGAGGATTTCATGTGAGTACGCTCTTCCCATAGCTACCTTTCCCTTCCAGCTACCCATAGGCACACTGCTTCTCCACACCCTTGCCCATCTACTGTCAAAAACTTGGATGCCACTTTTAAGTCTCCCTCATCCTGGAACTTGTGTCAGATTCCTTTTGTTTTGACCATCTCATCACGTTGCTTCACTGGCTGTTCAGGGATCTGTATCTGACATGACATTGTAGGTTTGTTTCAAGGAGCCCTGGCCTCATCTCAGACCTTGTAGCCCAATACCCAATGGCCCATTCTCAGTTCAGTGTATTTCTGTCACTCTGGCCTTCTTTCAATTACCCAATCTTTCTTTACATTTCAGGGTATCCATATATATTTCCATCTTTAATGAAATGGCTTTATACCCTTTCATTCATAATTACCTACAAAAATTTTACCCAAATTTCAGATCATCTCAATGGATAATTCTTCAAGGAAAAAGTAATTACAAAAAAAGGAAAACTATTACTGTCTATCTAATGAGTTAAATAAAATTAGCATAAATCATTTGGAATGATTGCATTGCACTATATGTTCAACTTATAATATGGGTTTAGAGTTAGGATCATCAGTGCATCAGGAACTCAGAAGAATTAGATATGTTTCAAAATTATATTAAATATGCTAAAGTAATTTAAGTGGGATCCCAAAAATTCATTTGTATAAAATCAGCTATTGCATCACTGAAAGGCAATGAAATGATGGAAGATAGAAGTAATTTCCAGTTACATCATACTCAAAACTGTGTTCTCATCCAGTGGCCATGAAATATAACACTCTTATGACCACTGATGACACACAGAACATCCAAACTCCTCAACTGCTTGGACTTGATCATCTCCCCACTCAGCATATCAGCATAACAACATAATCTATTATTACCATGTCGTTCCCCTATAATACACGAGTATAATATAAGTCCAGGGTTCAGTTGGAGATCACAGAAGTCACCATGATAAGCAAAAAGCAATTTTTTATACATATGTACATGTTTAAAAATATATTTGGTAGAGTGGGAAAAGTAGATACCACCTGGACCTCTGAGAATGAGACTTAGAACATTCTCAATGGTCTGCCAAAGGATTTTCTCCCTTGGGCACAATAAGGAGGTGGGACAAAGGGGATGTCTGGCTCCAGGATAACACCATCTTAGTCTCAACAACTGACACTGGATAGAAGAGATGGAAAGCAGTTTATTAGTCATATTTATTCATAGCCCAAGGGAGGAGGGCACTGCTCCATGTAGGGTCACACGAGGGTTGTACCTGGGAACAGTGAACAAGAAGGGGCTAGGGGAGGCAGCCTTTGTAGTTTTAAAAGGACGAGGTGACCTCTGTTACTGTGCGAGGATGCAGTTTATTTGTTTGAATAACCCTGAAGCTGTCAGAGAACTGATATTTGCTCCTCTGGTATAATCATGCACTGTGCCTGGTCCGCATGGTAAAGAGGCTTGTTTGGGGAGGGGACCTTATCTTTGGAAACACGGTGGAGACGGGAACTTGCCATTAGGTTATTAGAGGCCCTCCTAGTTTTTCCCATGTGCCAAGGCACACAAAGTGTCAGACCTTAATTTTAGGCCTTATATGACATAGGATATGTTTTTATATGCCACATAATATAAACATAATGGAATGATATATTTTTAATATGAACAGAAAGGTCATTTTCACATTTTTCTCATAGGAATTATTTTACACTGCTCCTCGTTTTAAAATTTAAATTTAGCTAACACTAAATAAAATAAGAATTCAGTTTCTCAGTCACATGAGCCACATTTCAAGAGCTCAATAGTCACATGCATGTGTCTAGTGAATACTGTATAGATTACCATTTTAGATAAAGAAATGGATACATAAAAAGTTAAGTTCCTACCCTCAAGAAAGCAGAGATGACAACTTGGTTCCAAAGTTGCTGAAACTATCAGATATTTATATAATATTTCTTGTTTTGAATCCTATGGCTAGCTAGAAGTATGAAAATAGATACCTTCTTACAAAAGAATATATTAGAGACAATGCATATAAATTTGTATTTAATTTTCCAAATTAAAATTATGGAAAAATAATTCCAATAAAATGAGAAATCGAATCTTCTTCACCTAATTTAAAATTTTAATTCTACTTTCAATAATAATGACATCTTTGAAATAATGCATTCTCCCTGTACTCTAACACTATTCTCAGTACCAAGTATATACCTGACATATATTTGTGCATGTATAAGTGCAATTTATTATATACATTTATCCATTGATTCATTTCATTTATTCAAAAAAAATTCCTCAATATATTTCATGAACTGATTTGGGTGCTTTGGGATAGACTCGAACAAATCTGATATGTTTCTGCTGTCCTGAAGCTTACATTGTGGGTGAGAGTGACAGAAAATCAACCAGTGAATTATTAATTTATAAGAAATGATTAGAGACTAATAAAGTACAATGAAACCAATCAAGCAAGTTGATGTATTATATGAAGGAGAGACTTGGAGCTCAATTCAGATTGGTGGTCAGAGAAACTGTCTCTGAGGTAAAGTCATTTAAACTAAGATATGAATAACCAGGAGGAATCTGTGATGAGATGACGTGAGAAGTTTACAATGGACCTAATGGAAAGGATGCAAGAGGAGTAAGCTTGGCATAATTGAGGACCAAAAGAGAATGCGAGAATGACTGGGTGAGCAAAGAAAGGGTGAGAGGATGGAGTCCAAGAGGTTGTTTGGAACCAAATATTGCAGATCTTGTTGGTCTTGGAGAGGAGTTTGGGTCTTCTGTGTGTCATCAGTGGTCTTAAGAGTGGAAGGAGAGAGGAAATGGCATGATGATAAAATACAAAATTATTAGTGACTTCTAAAAAGAGCAGAGGAGGAAAAGCTTATTTACAGGATGGTGTGTGTGAGAATGACATCTGGGAAGAGCTAGTCATTGAGACATTTAAAGAATGTGCGATATTTGCTAAATAAAGTCAAGAGGAAACAGTGAAGGAAGTTTTTGGAAAGGGGAAAATCATTTGGACAGGTGAATTGTAGGGATAGAGTATGGTATTTGTCTAGAAAGAAGTCTATGAAGTGACACTGGGTAAACTGTTGTTTTCGGTACGGTGTCTTCTGTAGAGCACTTGTCCTGCTGCTCTCTTTTGCATATGCTGTATATTGATTCTGAGGGTGAAAGGACAATATTCTCCATGGGGCTGATGTCTGTGCTTCTGATAGGCTGCCTCTTGGTCATAGGTTCTGACAATCAGGAATGTCATCTGTTATTGGCTGAATTGTGTTCCTCTCAAAATACATGCGCTAAAGTTCTAACATTCATTACCTTAGAATGCCACTGAAGATAAGGTACTTAAAGAAGTAATTAAATGAAAATGAGTTCAGTCATTATGGTGGCCCCTAATCTAGTATGATCTTATGAGAATGTGTTTTATAAGAACAGGACATTTGAACGTAGACAAAGAGAGAAGATAATGTGAAGACACAGGGAGAATATAGTCATCTACAAGCCGAGAAGTCTGGGACAGATCCTTTTCTCATGGCCTTCAGAGAAGCCAGCCCTGCCAAAGTTTTGATCTTGTAATTTTAGTCTGCAGAATTATGAGACATTAACCTTCTTTAATTCAAGCCATTCATTCTTAAGTACTTTGTTGTGGTAACCGTAGCAAACTAATACATCATCCTTTTGAACTTTTGTAACACATAACAATGATTTGTCTACTTAAATGGAATCTAGGTTGTTTTATATGCAAGAAGAAGGAAGCAGGATGGAACAGAACTGTGCTTCCAACTCTATGGCCCCAGTGATAGTCCTTAACAAAGAGTTGATTGTTTCTGCACAAAATCTGTTAGGCTGTGCAATCAAAGAGACTAGTATTATGTCCTTCCTACATTTTTACTAAAAAAAAAAAAAAAAAAAAAAAGCTTAATTTATCAAGAAAATAGTGTAAACAGTAGCTGGTAGTTGTGTGGGGATTATTTAAAATATTTTTATTTAGTAGGAAAAGTTGGCAAACTTTGCTCATCCCCAATTTTTTTTACTGATTACCAATGAAGAAAATTCTATAGTTGAGTTCTTGTTGCCTGGTACTTGGCCCTTGGGTAATTAGGGCAGATGAATAGTGGCCCAGGGTTTGAGAGCCCAACAAAGGAGTGGTTGTGGTATGGTCTGTGTATTGGTTGGTTTGCACATGAAAGGTATATTCCTGGGGAATTGTTTGTGATCTCTAGGAATTAGCTAACCCAGGTGAGGGGCAGACCATCCAGGGTCAGCAGGCCATCAAATGTGAAGGCATCAGAATATGGAAAGTAAAAGCATAGTTAATACCAATGCATTCACTTGACCTCCTTTATAATAATTATAATTTTACATCTTTTTTTAATATTGTCACCATACTAGAAAAATAAAAACATTTAAATAATGGTAAGGTAAACTGGCTTTAATAAAACAAATATTTCTTTTATTCTGTACTATTTTAGCCATAAAAAGACCATCAATTTATGATTTAAATGAATAAGTCACTTTTGCTGCATAATTTAAAAGTAATGAAGGAAAAGCAGACAAAAAATATTATCATTTTTTGTCTGAAGACTTACTTAGCTGTCAGTTTCAGTACTGTTCTGTATTAGGTATGTCAAATCATGTTAAATTGGAACACTACAATTGTACCTTTCTTTGTTACAAAGCACTTTCCTCTGGGTTACACCATTCCCAATTCCAGAATGTATTACATGACTTTTGTTTTTACCGTTAACAACTTTCCTGTGATGGATGTTGGATCAAAATAAGTTATTGAAACCAATTGACATTTATAGTGTCAGATGTCTGTCAGATGAAATAAATATGATGGATTTATGTAACTAGTTAAGTAAATAATTTTGTTAAGAGTTAAATTTTACTATCCAGGATTTCATGTCATTATTAAACACTGTTCTCCAATGCTCACATACTGTTCTTTGTTATTGTGAGACATTTGCCTGAATATGTGTATACCATTAACATATGTGTAGGTGTTTGCTTTTGTGGACCCTGAGGAAAGCAGGTTTTGCTTTCTTCAAAATTGTACCTGAGTTTTTGCCAGTAGCCAATGAGAAATAGACATTTCATGATAGCCTTTTTTCATCTTTAATATATATCACTGACATAAACTTCCACAACTCCCAGATTCAATGTTTGGTTCATCTTTATGTTTTTAATTTTGAGTTTTTTTCTGTTCATTTTATGTACACGTATCCTTGTATCTGTTGCTTTGTGTGTCTTCAAGTTGTATTTTCTTTCATCTGACAGTTAAATTACAATAATTTCTTTTATCAGATTCAGGACATCACATATTTTTTCATCTATCATTCACTTTCAGTCTATGTGATTAAGTGATTTACATTTTGCTCCTTTTTAAAATATTGTCTAGTATATTCTCTATTAGTATTTTTCTTGTTTTGATTATTGGATCAAAAATATGTTTTACTTTGCATCCATTTAATCTTAACCAGACACATTTATGGTTTGCCCACAGACATGACACTCTGTGACGCCAAAGTGAGGTCTGCAGATCCTTGCAAACACCTGACCTCTCTGAATTTCAAGGTCTAGATGTGAAAACTGGAGATAATGATGACATCACTGTACGACTTCTAATTACACATCATCATAATTACCCATAATCACTAAGTCTGCTTTTAAGTAATTCCTTTCAATCCTTCATCATAGGAGTTATTGATCAAATTGTTAGTTACCAATTCTCATCCTTTTGCCTCACCTTTTGTAATTCAAAGCCTATTTCTACTTGTCTTGATTTAGATTATGACAATATGAGATTTTTTTTGGTCTAAACTCAAAATCTAGAGGGCAATAAATTGATAATATTGATAAGTGGGTAATGATTTATATATACAGGGCCACAGTGTCCTGAAGGAGCTTGTATAGGGCAGTAGAGGAGACAATTCCTGAGACTGGAACTAGAACTATTTCAGAGGAGAAGGGATGGTTGACATGAAGCAAGTAGGAAAAAGGAGATCATGGGGAAGAGCAGAAAGGTGGGTCTGGCTGGGGAAAACCAATAAAAGGGGTTTGGTGAAGAGAGGTAGAAGGCAGGCCTGGGACAGCTCCTGTGTGTGGCTGGTAGTGGATGGGACTCTCCATCTGCACTCGTGCTGCTCTCCTGGCGGTCACTCTGTGAGTTCCTGACCCAGTGCTGGAGGCATGCCACGACTGGACAAGAAGTGCTTGCACTCTATTGCCACTCCTAGGCTGTATAGTCTTTTGTTCTGATAGCCTCTTACCAAAGCATTTCTTAACAAAAGCATGAGGAATGTATGAATAAGTCAAGAAAATGAAAAGCTGTGTATGAGCTTCATTATTTGGTACAATTAATTTATCCCTTGCAGCTAAGATGTCTTCCTACTTCCTAAAATGATTTCTTGCATGCTCCCAATGGTCCCAGAGTCTATGTGGACATATAAGTTAAGCTAAAGTCTAACTTAAAGCTACACTGTAACCTTAGAGCTAAAGACACCACAAAATAAAAGTTTTGAAGATAAAACTACAAAAATAGCAGTTTAAATCTAATTTAATATAAATAATTTCTAGAGAAATTCTGGATGATTTAACTCTTTGATGGCAATTTTTTTAAAAAAGCATAAGAATGAGAAGGAAGCAAGATTTAAAAAAAATTTACGGAGTATACAAAAGTACTCTGTAAATAAGATTATAAAAAAATGATAAATTTTTATGCCACTCAACAACATTCATGTGTATTTTCGCTGAAATATCAACTAAGAGAAGGACATCAAATTTTACCTTCTTTACAAAAAGTAAAATTGTATTATATATTTTCTAAAATAGGTAAATTTTTAGTTCTCCTAATATCCTTAGTTTTTAAAAATATATATCCAAAACTCTTGAAGAATATATTACTATATTATTATATAAATCAAAAACAGAAATATACAAACTTAATTTGAATAAACCTATTTGTGAAATATAACCAAGTTCTAGAATTTGTACTAATTTTTGTGAAACTCACATGTGCCAGGAGCTATGACAATGCTTCTATTTCCTTATCCTCTGTGTTTAAATTGTTCTTTGTACTTTGATTGTCCTGGTATCTCCTTGCTGATTCGGCATATGTTTTATTAAAAGACAGGTATACCTTTACTCTCTGAAAGCCTTCACAGGTTTATAGAAATAGAATACATGGTAGTTCTGTCTAGTCCAATTTCATGGTGATCATCTATCCTTCCATATTCAGTGTTTATTGCCTACACAATTCTCATTATGCTTTCAATACCCTTTCCATGTCTCAAATGGAAAGAGCACAACATAATAAAAGAAGTCATGTTGCAGAAAACAGGTCAGATTCAAATAATCTAGAGCTAGGCCTTCTCTATTTAATTCCCTACATTGCTTCTCTCAAAATTATTGTCTTTCAAATAAACCTTATATGTTGATTCTGCCTTTAAGACCTACCTATGGAATTTGTCTCTTTCAAGAAAACAACGGTTGATATATAGTGAGGAATCAAATGCTATTTTAGCTTAAATGTATTTTTAATGTATAATTTTGTGCTTTAATAAATTATACATATTATTTTCAGATAAATGACAAATTGCTAGAGTAAAAAAGAAGATAATAGATATCACTCATAACCTAACATCTAGAGACAATATTTTGATCTGTGATTTTCTTGAATTTTGTACATATTCTTCCTAATTTTTAAGTTTAGCAGCATTATACTCCATTCATTAGATAAAATACAACTATAAAAATCATCTTTTATTGTTAGACAGAGTTTACTTCTGAAATTGGGTATTCCCAACCTTATATCCTTATATGGCTCCTGACATCTGCCATCATTCACTTATTCACACTTTCTGTATGCATGTCTTACATGATCCTGAACAGACCAAGTTCAATTCTGCCTAAGGGATCTGCATTTCTGTTCCCTCTGCAGATAAATTTTCCCAGCAGGTATTACAAAGCTCATTCCCTCGCTGTGTATAGACCTTTGCTCACATGTCTCCTCGCCACAGAGCTCTTCCCTCACCATGCAGTCCTTAGAGTAGTAAGCCCAGCCACTATTTACTACCTTTCATGGCTTTGCTTGTTAGCTTTGCATTATTTGCATTATTCCACTAGAAATAATCTTCATAAGAGCAGAAAACATGTATACTATCGTAGTGTCAAAACCTAGAACAGCTCTTGGAACAGAGCAGGCGTTCAGTAAATAGTTATTGAAAGAATAAATGAATATATGTGTATATATTGTCGTTTTCAATGTTTGATTAAGCTTTGTTTCTCTAATTATGCATTAAAAACTTGAGGCAGCAGAGGGTCTTACATTTTTTGTTCATCTTTTTCTGAAATTGAAAGAATTGACTTGACATGGCAAAAATTTTGATATGGCATAGTTTCACTTTTCAGAAACTTTTCTTTACAAAAACTTTATAGCCTTTTCTACCATAATGATTAGGGTTTTTTTTTAAACTTTTTACCTTCAAAGAAACAAAGAGAAGAGAAAGAGTGGTAGTTGAAGATGAGAAATATGTGTGAGTATCTTCCTATATACTTTCTGAAAGTCACTAGATAATGTTTTAAGAAAGTTGAATGAAGTACGAGCTAGGCAAATGAAGCATTAAACTGTCAGAGTGTGTCCATCACTGAAAGAACACTGGCCATACGTTTGAACTGACTGTATTAGTTTGGACATTTTATGATGGATATATATTGATTCATCATCTTCCAAGGTGAATGGTATCTATTTGTTGAGAAAGTCCGTAACACAATCATATCTATCACCTTGGTAGAAACTTGATGATGGCTTAACATGCGATAGGGAGTGAAAGACAAAATACAAAGCATATTCAGGGGAATGTGTTCTAGTACTTTGATAAGGGACAAATTCTACTCTTCTCTCATGTTGATAACATTAAACTTTAATACTATGCTAAAAATTTGCCTAAACTGTGCTTAATTAAAAACATCTTATGGAATGTGGAAAATTGCTGTTTGGTACAGATGGTTTTATAAGAAGAATATGAGTTCAATTACATATGGTTAAGTTTGAAATATTTGGTTTTCTTGCAAGAATGTTTCCTTCTGATTTGGGCTAGGTTTTTTCCATCTAATGGTACATAGAGAGGCACACTGCTTTTGGGGATACACTGGAGATTTTTTGATAATACATCTAGACAAGGTAAAGCTAGGGGAGCGAATAATCAGCTCACACATCAAACATGCTGTGAGGTACTTAACAGACAGTGATTCTGTGGAGAGAGAATATTGTCTTCATGAAATGTATGTGGAAGTTCATTTGGAGTATGAGTCAGGATCCTGGTTCTTTCTAAACTCACTTTCCTCATTTGAAATATGGAAACCAAATAAGTAACATCTAAGGTTAATATTCTTCGTATTCTCTCATTTTACCTGTTATGGGTTCTTTTGCAAAGTAGTCACTATCCCAATAGAAATTGAAGTTTTATAGGTAATTATTGCTTATGAAACTTGTACAGGTTTCATTGATTTTCTTTCTTTTTTCTCAGTTGTGATCCATATTTATTTATTTATGTTACAGCTTTATTGACATATAATTGATATACAAAAAACTGCATATATTTAATATATATGATTTGATGAGTAACATATTCCTTACTCTAAAAGTTTCCTCAAGCCCCTTTGTTTGTTTGTGGCAAGAACATTTAACATGAGTTCTACCTTCTTAACAAATTTTTAAGTCCCCAAGACAGTATAGTTAATTAAAGGCACTATGTTGTACAGCAGATCTGTAAAATTTAGTCATCTTGCATTACTGAAACTTTACATCCATTGAAAACAATTCCCTATTTCTCCCTTCTCTCAGCCTCTGGCAACAACCATTCTAGTTTTTGCTTCTGTGAATTTGACTATTTTAGATACTTAATGTAAGTGAAATATGGAATTTTTTGACAGGATTATTTCACTTAGTATAATGTCCTCCAAGCTCATCCATGTTGTCATAAATGACGAGAGATTTACTTCTTTTTTAAAGGCTGGATAATGTTTCAAATGCAAATATGTCACATTTTCTTTATCCATTCATTTGTTGATAGACATTTTCATATCTGGGCAATTGTATATAATGCTACAATGAACATGAGAGTACAGATATTTCTTTGAGATACTGATTTCAATTTTTTTGATATATACCCAGAAGTGGGATTACTATATCATATGGTAATTCTATTTTTAATTTTTTGAAGAACCTCCATACTGTTTTTTATAGCAGCTGAACCATTTTACATTCCCACCAACAGCGTACAAGCATTCCCGTTTCTCCACATCCTTGCCAACACTTGTTATCTTGTGTTTGTTTGTTTATGATAGAAATCTTAACAGGTGTGAGGTGATATCTTACTGTGGGTTTTATTTGCATCTCAATTTTGGCAATTAGTGAATTTATTCTAAACAGTGATCAAATATGAACATAGACATACCAGGTAATGTTACCTGAAAAGTCATGATAAAATGATTTTTTATAATAATGAATAACCAATAAAGACTAAATAATATATTTTTTCTGGATTGATAAAAATAAATCAGAAATAGCTATGCTATAAACAATCCCTTGCTGGATTTGCTTTTTTTAAAAAATATTATTGCACTTCAGTAGAATTTGCATCTATTTTGCAAATACTGATAATCTATATTGCAATTATAAAGAAGGCATGAAAAGAACCTCAGATCTGTGCTATGTCTCCCAGGGCTCATCTCTCTGCCCATGCAGACTGGTACATAAATATTCTCTATGGAACATGCCACAGCAGTCCTAGTGATCTGCAGCACCTTTGGAAACTGTTTCAGAAAAAGCATATGCATTTTTGTTAGGATTGGGATTGTGCATTTTGGACAATGTGTACTTTGGGCACTAACTCATAAAATTAAGCCCAAAGTGTATTTTAAATGTACTTGGTGTTGTTAGTAAAGTACAGTGAAAAATAAAATACTTTTTTTCAAAAAAATATGATGTCATAGAAATAACTTAGCAAGATAATAGCAGCAGGATCATTTTAAAGTATACATTTTTGTTTAGATCTAATTTTTTCATATGATCTGCCAGTGTGAACAAAATCAGAATCAGAATATCAGAAAATTATAATTGGTGCAAAATGTCCTCCTGATTCAAAGTCCTGACATCTTAGAAACTTTCCTGAATTGATAGAAAGAGTTACCTCACTTTTTAGAGTAATCATATGATTTTTATTTTCAATTACTTGAAAAATAAGGTCATAGAGGACTTGGTAATTTTTCTGGGGATATTTGATGAAAGTCACAGTAGAGTGAGAGTTTAATGTGTTTATTTGTCTTTGGTTTCACTTTAGTTCTCTTTTAATTACATAGAGGTCATCGAACACATATAATAAATCACCAAAATTAAAAATCAAAAGCAAACAAATGTACACTGTCATTCCAATATCAATCTTTGAAACATTTTAGTGAATTATTATAATTTTTATTCAGATGTTACTTTCAATTCTTATTGGAGACTTACTTATGTCATTATCCATTTTCCAACAAATAAATACCTATTTAGATGCTGTTTTAAATATTTATAATTAGCCCATTAAACTTTCAGGTAATACCAGGAAGTCTTTATACAGGGGATCAGTTCAAGTCAACAAATTGGTGAGCTTTACTTCACCCTGCAAATTTCAAAATATGTACCCTCTCCTCAGAAAAAGGTCATCCTTGTCCCAGCTTCTCTTCAGACATTCTCACTTTGTGCACTAGGTTCCCAAAGCATCTCTAACTTGCATGCCATATTCATCTGCATCTTCCATTCTTTAGTGCCTACCTTTCCCATTGAACTGTTAGCTTCATTACCTCAGAGACCATATGCCTTTTGCTTGCTATTTCATATAAAATAGTTAGCATTGTGCCTGGCACTTAATAGCAGGTAAGCATTTTCTTTTTTTTTTGGTAAATTAAGACATGTTGAACAAACATTTGTTATAGTCTGCTAGGAACTGTTACCAAAATTAAGAATACAAAGATGAAAGGAACTAGATTTCTTTTTATTATGTAACAAGAAAGAGAATATATAAGTACGTAAAAAAGGAAACTGAGGCAGAGAAATCTTACATTTTGAAGAATGTTAAATAATTAAAGCTATGTCTCTACTAAAAATTGGCCGAGGTAGTAAAGGATGGCTAATCGTCATTAAAACAATAAAGCAAAAATAAATCATGAGGTATGTTGTTAAGATTATGTTTACAATTAGTTGTATTTTCTTCAGAAGTTTTTTCTGAAACAGGAAAATTTTCCCTACAGGTACTGTCCTCAATAATACCATGGCAGACGTGCTTCTATGGGCCCCGAGGGCTGGAATATGAAACTATCATGTACAGTTGCTTTTCTTTTTCATGTATACAGATAATGGCCTCTAAATCACTTGATTGATAATGAGAACTTAAAACATAAACATTCTAGAACACTTTGAAATATCAATATAGTTAATTGGATTTATAGTACCATTCTCTCTGATAAAGAGTAAACAGAAAGCCTTTTTCTCCATTTTCATTCTTCAATTACAAAAGAAAAAGACCTTTCAAAATTATCTAAATGATAATATCTGTCCATTAGCATTTTTAGGAAAAGGAAAAAAAAATAACACCCAGATCAGGATTTATGACATACAGGATTTAATTATGTTAGTAAATGGATGCACTTTGTGATTTTTATATCCTTAATCAACAACAAATGGCACTTTCTTTTCTCCATCATCAATTCAGTCTCTGTAGTAAGTAGACACGTAAGTCCTAGCAAGTCTTTTAGGCTTAGAGATTTTAAGTCAATTGCACCATCATAATATATTTACTCTTAATATTATTTATTAGTATACTTTGACAAAGGTAGCTAAATTTGCACTGCTCTGTTTGAACATGTACTTCTCTTCAGTTATTGCTAATATATTTAGCTGCTAATTACTAGATTGTTTTAAATACTTTCCTTATAACATAGAACTAGAGACAAGAAAGCTCACTTTTATAAAGGAAGTAATTCCATTCATGAGGGCTCTGCCCTAATGAACTTACCACCTCCCAAGGCCTCACCACCTAAAAACATCACCTGAGGGGTTAAATATTTTAAAATATGAGTTTGGAAGGGACACCAACATTCAGACCATAGCAACATACAATAGAATATTATTCAACCTTATAAAGGAAGAAAATTCTGACATGTCTGCAACATAGTTGTCCATGTCTGCAACATAGTTGTCCTTTGAACTTATGCTAAGTATAGTAAGCCTGTCACAAAAATACAAATAGTATATGTTTCCATTTATAAGTGCCTAGAGTAGTCAAATTTAGAGGCAGAAAGTAGAATGATGGTTTCCAGGGGTTAGGGGAAGGGGGCAATGGGTGTTACTCTTTAATGGGTATAGAAATTTAGTTCAACCAGATGAAATGAGATCTGAAGATGGATTAATGTGATGGTTGACCATAAGTATAAATGTATTTATCATGATAAAAAAATGTAGTCTTAAAAACACAAATAAAAAAATGAACAGAGGAAAAAATCAATTGACAATTATTTTTCAACTTAATTATTTAAAGTATAAATACCAAGGAAAATTTTATTTTTACTTTGCAATTTTCAAAAATTAAAAATAAAAATTTCATTTAATTTGGGTTCCTTCCTCATCAGGAATATGTCATAAAGAAATAATCAATTTCTCACGAAAAATAAGTCAGACCCACTACTAGGATTAAAAGTGTCTTTTTACTTTAAAAGCAATGTGATCTTATTTAGAAAATGCCAAGAGATACAACTGATAATGGAAAGGTTAACTCATTTTTATCATTCTCAGAGAGGTAAGTTTATCTCTCCCAGAGTGGGTTTGTGGATGTGACTTAAGATATGAAACTTTTACATAAGCTTTGCAGCACCATATATTGTAACCAGTGTAGGTGAAAGAATTAAAACCCTGGGAGTTCTTGTAGTTCATGAAGTTTTTGTTGTTGGTTTGTTGTTGTTGCTGTTTTAGCAGTAAAGTTAGGACAACAGCATTATAACTGTACTAAAAGCAGGGTATTTGTGTGTATGTAAACTACTTGAAGTCAAAGACTACATCGTCTATAATACACCATAAAATTCCAAATACCTAGTTCAGTACACCCTATAGAGTGAATATTAAATAAATATTGTATGAAATTTTGATGCACCAATTATAAGATACATCTGTAAATTAAATTCAGAAATAATTACTTCACTATATTAATATTTGTGTAGTATTTTATACAATTAAAGATATTGATGACATGTATGATAACTGAATATTATTTATCATCAATTTAATCTCATCATTTGCAATGATAATAAGTGCAGTCAGCAGCAGTAGGGATGAAGAAGGGTGGTGGATTAAAAGAAATTTCACAGGCACCATTAACAGTGTTGTTGACTTATTAAATTTAAGAGAGAGAAGATCGCCTGGGGAAAAGAATCCCTATTCAATAAATAGTGCTGGGAAAATTGGATAGCCACATGTAGAAGACTGAAACAGAATCTTCACCTCTCACCTCTCACCAAAATCAACTCACAATGGATAACAGACTTAAACCTAAGGCATGAAACTAGAAGAATTCTAGAAGAAAATGTTGGAAAAACTCTTATAGACATCAGCCTAGGCAAATAATTTATGAAGAAGACCCCCAAAGCAATCACAGAAGCAACAAAAAGAAATAAACAAATGGGACCTGATCAACTTAAAAATCTGCACAGCCAAAGAAACTATCACTAGAGCAGACAACCTACAAAATGGGAGAAAATATTTGCATGCTATACATCCAATAAAGGGCTGATAACTAGAATCTAAATAGAACTCAGGAAAATCAGCAAGAAAAAAATCAAACAACCCCATTAAAAAGTGAGCAAAGAACATGAACAGAAACTTTCAAAAGAAGATACACTAATATTTTTCATACATTGAGCATATCAAAAAATGCTCAACATCATCAGGGAAATGCAAATCAAAACCACAATGAGATATCACTTAACTCTAGTAAGAATGGCTTTTATCAAAAAATCCCTAAACCAGAAATGTTGATGTGGATGTGGAGAGAGAGGAACACTCACTCATACACTGCAAACTAGTACAACCTCTATGGAAAGCAGTATGGAGATATCACAAAGATCTAAGAGTAGAACTACCATTTGATCCAGCAAATCCCACTACTGGCTATCTACCCAAAGGAAAAAAAGACATTCTATAAAAATGGAATCTGCTCTTGAATGTTTATAGCAGCACAATTCACAATTGCAAAGATGTGGAAACAACCCAAGTGCCCATCAATACATGAATAGATTAACAAAATGTGGTACATATATACTATGGAGTGCTACTCAGCCATAAAAAATGATGAACTACCTGTTGTATTATCCTGGATGGAGCTGGAGTCCATTCTTCTAAGTGAAGTATCACAAGAATAGAAAAACAAACACCACATGTAGTCACTATTAAATTGATACTAACTGATCAACACTAATGTGTACATATGGGGAGTAACATTCATAGGGTGTTGGGCAGCTGGGAGGAGGGAAGATGGAATGGGTAAATCCATACCTAATGGATGTGATGTGTACTGTCTGGGGGATGGGCATGCTTGTCAGGCAGTGCAAAGGCAATTTATGTAACCAAAGTGTTTGTACCTTAATAATACTTTGAAATTAAAAAAAAATTTAAAAAGAGGGAAAAGAGCCCTGATTATTTTATAAAATATGTGACACCCATAAATTTCTAAAAATATGAATTTCATATTTAATTTGGATGAATCATTTCTAGAAATCAATTTTATTGTAGGATTTAATGTGAATAATAAGTGTCACTTAATAATATTAATCCATCCTACTTTGTTTTATTTTTAAACTCAAATTATCTTAAAAACATTAAAATTAGGTAATTAATATACTACAATTACAATTTTTAAAATTCATACATGCATGTATTACTTAATCATTCATTTAAGTACAGAATCATCTGGAAATTACCATCATAGCTAATGAAAAATAAGCAGAATTTCCAAACAGAGGATTCAGTGGATAGCTGGTAGACACACTCCTATATACATAGTAAGTCAACCTTATTTTTGCTCAAATTTCTAAAATAGATAAATAGAATAGTTATATGAAGGAAGAAATAATTTGGAAAGCAATTATGTTGCTGAATGCTTAATTTTTTTCATGAGATACACTAGCTAAAGATTTAATATTTAGATGGTAGTCAGTTTTCTCATTACTATTTTCTGTTACTATATTGATGGCTCAGAGAAAAAATTAATCTCTCTGAAATTTTGTGAGTAATTTACAAAATCTTATTTTTGCGAAACCAGGTAAATTACAGCTAATACAACTTCTAGTATTTAAAAGTGATTTGAAATTTGCATTTAGAATACCTTGTTTCTTGGCAAATATTAAAAAGTCCCTGAATTTTTTTTCAACTACAATGTATGTCTTTAAAGATTAAAATGCAATTTCTTAGTTTTGAAATAAAAGGATTTTGGGAAAGCTGACCGTCAAATTTAAAGGAAATAATTCTATTGAATTTCTATTGTAGAATAATTATAGTTTTTCTGTAATAAAATATATTTAACTTCATCTGCATTTTAATGAGAATCATAATGAATCTAATGTCAAATGAAAACTATATTTTTGTTGTTAAATGCAATATCATGGGGCATCCCCTCTAGTGGAAATATATTTATATTAATATAGTCAGTATTTTTATTTTCACTCATTCTATTAAATACTTTCATAATCTCAAATTTTTCACTTAAATATTAATTGTAAATCCACAAAGGGTATATTAAATAATTTCCTATTAATAGGTGTTACTTTTTCTTTATCGGATAATAAAATAAACATGTATTTTTTTATTTGTGATGCATACTTAAAACATTTTCTGGAGAAAACTCAGGTAATACAAAATAGTATTAAGTAAGAAACTTAAAGTAATTTCAGATCATATTGCCGAAGTGAAAATGCTACAAATGTCAGGAGCATCAGTTTGGAGAATATGACTTTTAGATCCTGGTATGAGAGTCTCCTGTACTGCTCAGGATATTCTAAGAAGGGATGAGTATCAGAGTTTAAGATAAGGTGTCTACTACATATCCAAACACCCTCTGGCCAACCAATCAGGACCTGCTTCCAGGATTTGCTTAGTGGTAGAAGTGCAAATACATCTATCTAACCTGGACTTCCGTGCTGTTATAAAGATTTGTTAAGGTAGGAGAATAGAATGTACGTAATAACTTGTTAGCTTAATTTATTAGCTCTGACTAATGAGACATATTCTATGCAGTTCTTCATTTGTACTCTTGCTTGAGCCCTGCAAATGTGAGAGTTGAGGCTGCGGGCATCTTTCTGTGACAATATACACATACAATGTAAAAACTGAAATTACTCTCTCTGTGATGATCTATATTCACATACTGTTCTATGTATTATATATAACCATTAATAACCTGAATCATTATCCATCTTAGTTTTATTATGCTATGTAAGGTTTTCTGTCAATCTAGCCATGTTTATCCACATTTTTACATGGCTGCAATAGAAATAATCATCAATCATCGTTCATCACCATAACTCTACCTGATCAGTTCTCTTCCTCAACGTTCTCTTTACTCTCAGTTTACTACAATGGTAGCAATAACCTGTGGCATTTCTCATGGTTAGTCTTCTATTTCTATCTATCTTTATATGACTACTAAGTTGTGCATTTTCTTCAGAACTCGATTCGATTTACATCTTGATCATGCCCCTCCAATGAGAATTATTCACCTCAGTCTAATTTCTCAAGTTTTTCTTGTTTGTTTCTCTGATAGCATGCCTCTTCCTCCATCAGTCCATATGTCCAGGTTATGTGCCACAGGTATCTGAGAACCTAGTTCTTGGCTTTTCCTTTGGGAACTTGCTGTAGTCATAATTCTTTCCTTTCTCACTAAACTGCAGCCACTCCATCTCTGACCAGGTTATCAGCATTATTACCTCCTTCTCTGTTTATCAGGAAATATTCATGTATGAAAGTAAGTAATCTTCTGCAACATCGTGTCATACCTTGTGACTCCTTATTACTAAGTTTTTAGTTAAATGGCCCAACCATCTGGCAATACTTTGTATTATGTAAGAAGATGAGCTTTGGATTATAATTCTATTATTTCATTATGTAATAGCTGTGTAACTTTGGGCCAGTTATTCAAATTCTCTACATCTCAGGGTAATTTTTTTTCTTTTCCTCATATCTATAGGCTTTGTCCTATATTTGAATTGAATTTCAACTTGACTTTTTGGGATAGTGTTATTGAGAAGGAGATAGACAGAAAGTAATACTGAGAAATGTCAGTATGACTTCCAGTTTATACCATATTTACACCAATTTACACTATATGAGCTTTACCATTCATAAACCTTTGAAATTGACAAAAATAAAATCCATATATGTATACTAATTTAGAAAGGCCCATGATATATGCAATCATATTAATCAGTACTTTACTTTTTAAAACTAAGGATACATCTACAAAATTCAAGATTTTTGTTCAATTTTTTTGCAATTAATAGAATTAGACCTAGTTTTACACATTATCTTTTTTCTAAAATTTTAATAAGATTACTTATGTATCATCATTCATAAGGGTTTTTATCCCTATGCTTAACATGTACTTTCCAAAATGGAAAACATTAAACTAAGATGAACACTTTGTGCATTTTCATTCATTCAATTAATGTGTATTTAATACGTACTATGAAATGTTTAAAGTATTTAAATATAGCAGTTAGAAAAGTCAAAATGCCTCTTGTAATTTAACTCATATTCTAGTAAGGAGATAATATTTAATAAGTGCAGTATATGTTAATAGGTGCTTTAAGTGCTATGAAGAATATAAGTCAGGGTAAGTATATAAAGAATGATGGAGCAGAATGGAGATTTCTTTATATAGGGAGTTTGGGGAAGGCTTCTTTAATATTAATAAATTGATATGTGAGCAGTGATGTGGTTTAACTGAGGAATTGGGCCATTTTAGAAATTGGGGGACAGCATTTTATAAGACGGAATATACAGTGCAAAGACACAGATGTGGGAATACTCATGGAATATCCAAAGCTCATCAGTCATTGTGGCTGGAGCACAGTAAAGAAGGAGGGTTCAGGAGTAGTCAAGGATAGAGAACAATTCCAAGGATAATTTGGGTAAGGCCTCAGAGGTCATGGTAATAAACTTGAATTTTATTACACAGATCCTTGTAAAATGGAAAGTCATTGAAGGGTATTGAAGTTATTGAGCAAAGGAGTAATGTTATACAACTTGCATTTGAGAAGGATTTTTCTGGTCTCTGAATAAAGACTACATTATATGAAGACAAATGTGGCAATAGGGAGACTTGGTAGGTAGCTAAAGTCATAATCCTGACAGGAGTTCAAGGTATAACAAACTTATATCACATTGCTGGGTGTGGTAAGATTTTGGATCAATTTTGAAGAAAGCAAGCCAGGAGGGCTTAAAAGAATGGATGTGGGGATATAGTGAAGAGATAAATCAGGGATAATTCCACAATATGATGTAATACTTTGAGAGGAAAAACACTAAATACAGAAATGCTGGTTTTTGAGGAGATCAGAAGTTAGAGTTCAGAAATATTAACAGGTGAATTCTTATAAGAACTGCAAGTGGGCGTGTCTAGTAGCCATTTGGATATCCATGTCTGAAGTTTAGGGGAAATTTTCAGGTTTAAAATTTAAAAAATGGAAATTAGAAGAATATAGATGGTACTGACAGCCACAGTACTGGATCAGATAACCTAAAGAGGTAAATTGAGAGAGAGAAGAGGAAGGGTCTGAAGACTAATCCCTAGGGCATCATACAATTCAAAACTTGGTAAACATACATGGGACCTGACAACAACTCTTCTATTGACTGAACTTTTGTCAGGCTCTTCTGAGCTCCCTTTTTGACTAGGCCTTGACCTTGGCCTCTGTTCTATCTTTGGCCTGCCCAGCTCTGACCTAGTAAGAATCTTTCTGAGCCAATTAGCAAGAATCACCCTACCCTTGCTATGTTGTCACCCATGATATCTGGTTAGGTTCCTAGTCTCACCTTTGATGTATAAGTTCTTGACCTGTCTTCAGCAAGGATCTCGTTCAGTTGGTGTAGCAAGAATTCCCCTAAGTTGGTGTCTCCTCTTAGTAAATTTCCATCAAGTGACTTCCTCACTCTTCTCCTTGAGCATAAATCCCCAGATGCCTTTGCTGAGTTCAGAATTGAGCATGATCTCTATCCTCTATTACAATAGTCTCATATAAAGTCTCCTTTACTTTTTTGACAAGGGCCACTATGATTTTTTCTTTAACAGATGCAACAACAGAACCTATGATGAAATAATCTAAAAGATGGAAAAAAAGTTAAGGAAAGTGAGGTTCTGGGCAATGACGATCAGGAAACTAAATCAGAAATAAGGAGTGATTCATTTGTGTCCTATGGTGCTATTAGAGTGAGGTAATGACCAAGAACTGTTGGTCATGATAAGTCGTTGGTGACCTTAAACAGACCCTGATCTCAAGGAAATGGGGATAAAATATTATTTGGAATTTGTTTCAAAAAAAAAGATAAAAGATTGAAATGCAAACAAAAGATATAATTTTTTTCATAGGAATTTCATCAAATGTTGGAGTAGACATAGCCTTGTATGCAGAGTGGAATGTGGGATCAAGAAAAAAATTTTTGTTTACTTAAAGTAGCATTGCAGAATATTTTTACATTTATGGCAGTGATTCAGTAGAAAGTAAATAAAATGTGATGAAGTAAATATGGAGTACTGTTTTAAGAATGCTTGAGTTGGACGGAGGTTATGGGATCCCACGTAGAAAGGACAGAGAGGTGCTGGGATTAAAGAAGAGCATGAGCACGGGTTGTTTTTTTATCAGCTTTTTTGATCTCCGCTAAATGTTTAATAGGAAAGTGGTTTTACTCTCCATCTGTCTGTCAGTAGGAATATCAAGATAAAGGGATCATGAATTCAAAGCTTTTAAATATCTGAGATATGGAGGAATTTTGAGAAAGAAAGATTATAGAAATAGGAAGAAAGATGGACAAAGACATAAGTATAGAAAATTCTAACATTTAATAGAAGAATTAGGTCTTATTAAAGGAAATATCAGTCTTGTCAAAAGAGTTTAAGTAGAACAAATTTCGCTAATTTGGAAGGAGCAAAGAAAGCTCAAACACAAAGTGTTTTTCTGTAATGGCAAACAGGTGAGGAAGAGTAAGAGCTGATGAAAGAATAAAAGGACATGAAAAATGACATTAAAATATTGTAGGAAAATATTTTTACTTTAATGTCATAGAGTTTTATTATATAACCATTGAAGAAAGGTATAGATGAAAATAAGAACCTAATATTTAGAAGGAGTTAGTAGATGTGATTTTTTTCTAATGAGTATGCATTTTGAACAAGGTTTTAAAAAACTCTGTTTTTTTTATTACCATCAAAAAATAATACCTCCTTTTAAATTATTTAACAGAAAAAGGGATAAACATTTCCTGTATTTACTAATTCAATTTATTAATACACTAATAAATAATTCAGTTCAGTGATTTATAATACAAAGGCTTTAATTTTAAGAACTTTAAGCATTGTTAATACTTTATTATAATTTGGGTAACAATGTTGTAGTCTTCCTATATTTCCCTCCTAACACTATATCCTTTATTTTGATGTATTTAACCACTCTTTTATTTGTTCATGTATTCAACAAAGGAGCAATTACTCACCAGGCATCCCACTAGGGTTGCACGTTATGTTTTTTCTGAATAAGTAAATACGTGTGTGTGTGTATGTGTCTGTGTGTGTATGTATATAAAATCCAGGCAATTTATCCACTAGGTGTATATACTTTTGTTTATAAATCTTGGTCCCATGTTATGAGACATTGTATACATAGTAAAATTATGAATGCATTTAAACTTACAGGATTTAACATTTAAACTTAGCATGATTTTCATTGAGTAAGCTTTCAGACAAAAAATTAAAAAATCAATCATTGACTTTTTGGGGTTTATATAAACATTGTCAAAATCCTATTTGGAAGCATTGTACCATTTTACATATACACACACACACATACACACATACATACACAAAAGCAGTTATGAAAATATTCATTTACAACTCACTGTTGTCAGCATTGGTTAATATATTTTGCTAATTAGGTTTGTAGAAAAGATATTACTTATTATTTTATCTCAAATTTCTTTTATTGCTTTTAGTTTGAGCATTTTCCTTGATGATTTATTCCTAATTATCCTTTATCTTTTTGTAAATTATACATTTGTGGCCTTTGCCTGTTCATTTACTGGAACCATAGGTGTTTTCTCCCTAATATTGTTTCTTCATTTAATGCTATCTTGTTTTCTTGGCATCTTTAATAAAACAAATTTTCCATCATGGATTTTGTCATGATTTTCAAAACTCCTTACGAATTGCCTAATTAACTAAATTAACAGTATTTATGTAAAATTAATTGAGTTCTTTTCTGCTTCAGTGGACACTTCCCTGTTGCTACATTTTTTCAAGTATTTTCTCTTACTTTGGGTGTTTATTTATCTTCAGTGTGTTCTGGCTTCTCTAGGAGTTGTGCCTCATGTTTATAAACATTCCTATGGGCAGATTTTGTTTTTAATTCTTCCAGTGTTCAATGAATTATATTGGTTCTAGTTCAATTTTCATGTTACTGTCTCCAGAGACTTAGGTTTTCATAGGGATGGGTAGTACCTGATTTGTCTTCAGTGACTATTTTTCCATGTGTGCAGCAAAGGCAGCCTATCTCCATGCCACATCCCTGGGAAAGAGGGTATTTTTCTAGTTCTTGTTTAAAAGGCTGAAAGTCCATTCTCAACTCAGGCTTTGTACAGGAAGCCCACTTCCAACTTTCCTTCTAATGGTGGGGTATGGCCTTATATCCCAGGATTTCGCGGACACTCTCCAAGGGTTCTGATGGTGCATAGCTGTCCCTGGTCTTAACTTCTTTCCCTTAAGCCTCTCATATCTATTATGTCTATGGCTTTGATTCCCTCTGTTTCTTGCAAGGGGTTTCTGATATTTGCTTTTCACTCAGTTATATATGTTTAAAGCTTTGGATATATTGTCTGTCAGACTTATTGATGATGAATTTCCTTGTTATAACCTTAACAAATTCTTTATTTTATTGTACATAGTTTGTTGCTATTGTTATTTCTCCTAGATCTCTAAGATTCATAAAGTATCATTCTTTCAGTGTTTGGTAAATATTCCTTATAATATATTTTAGTTTGTTTTAAAAGACAGTTTGCTCCATCTGGAATTAATGAATGCATAGATGAGGTAATTTGTACAATGAGGTAAGGCTTTAAATTGATTTTTCCCAATTGTGAAAAGATTTCAGCAATATTTATAGAAAACCTTGTTTTTTTCTATGCTATTCATATGTTCATACAATGTTTAATAAATTTCTATAAAAATAGAGAAATGTAATGATAAAAACTAAAAGTACTCTCAAAATTATCACCAAGATAACCACAATTGAAGCAAATAAATAAATAAGCAAATAAACAAGTAAATTAATAACTGGCCGCAAAGTAAATGAAGTAAGATTTGAAATCTCCCCATTGCCTTCCACCCAGCTCTGCTCTAAAGGTTTATATGTGTCATTTATACTGAATTTAAAAAATTATTTTCACAGAGAGAATTATATTACACACTTTTATCTGTACCTTACTGTGTTCACTAATATGTCTATATATACATAGTTTTTAGCCCTTAGATATCTATTTCATGAATGCAAAGTATTTTGTGTTTTTTTTCCTCTTTCTTTATTTTCTTTTTTCTTTCTTTCTTTTTTTTCTTTTTTAGACAAGGTCTCACTCCTTTGCCCAGGCTACAGCAAAGTGGCTTCATCATAGCTCACTGCAACCTCAAACTCCTAGGCTCAAGCAATCCTCCTGCCTCAGCCTCCCAAGTAGCTGAGACTACAGGTGCACACCATCACATCTGGCTATTTTTTTTAATTTTATTTTTTGTAGAGTCAGGGAATGTCTGTTGCCCAGGCCAGTTTCTAACTCCTGGGCTCAAGTGATCCTCCTACCTTGGCCTCCCAAAGTGCTATGAATATAGGTGTGAGCCACTGCGCTGGCCTCTTTTTCTTTTCTTTTTTTTTACCTGTGTATAACACAGTGTATTTAACTGGTTGACCACACTAGAATACATTTTTTTGGTCTTCCTAATAATAGCAAAATGATTATCCTGACTTTTTATGATCATTAGGTAAAAAACAAAGCATATTAAAATATTATTACATATCACCAACTGCTCTCTAGAAAAGTTGCATCACTGATTTAAACAATAACAAAAGTTATTATTAGCATTCACATTTCCCATACCCTTGATATTATTGGATATTAATATTCTTAAATATCTTGCCTATAAGTAAAAAAGTAAAATTACATTTTTGTTTTGGTTTGCACTTATTAAATGATGAGTGATTTTGAGCCACACTTCTAAAATTTGAATTAACAAGACCCCAAATAATATTATACTATAATTTTTGTTTTTATTCATATTTGACCTTTCCAAAGAAATGGAAATATGCTTTTTTTTATTCCCTCCTTGCCTAATTGCTCATAGAAGCAGAGAGTAGAACAGGGCCTGGAGGTTGAGTGAAATGGGGAGTTGTCGGTCAGGGTACAAACTTTCAGTTATAAAATGAATAAGTCTGGGGATCTAATGTACAGCATGATGACTATGGTTAATAAAATTGTCATGTTTACTTGGAAGCAAATAAACTATATTATCGATAAAAACAAAACAAAGCACTCAGAAAAAACTTTACATTTTCCAATGTCTTTCCTAGAATTTTGATATTTTAAATTTAATATTTTCAATTGTTCATAGTTTCTATTTTCACATGTTACCTGCACTGATTTCCCATTGATTTCTTTGGTTAGTCATCCATTTACTAATTGACAATTGGCTTATTTTATATGTTATAAAATTATCTTATTTTTTGAAATTTATTACTTTAGATTGTCACTATTTTTATCATGCTGCATAGGAATATTATTTTCTCCTGTATATACCACTATTTTACAGCAAAGTAATTTTGTATGTTCTTATTATCATCACAGTCAAATGGGTCTCATTCACTCATTCAAAAAATATGAACCAACTCCACTGAAAACTCCTTGGTCTTGATATTTCTTTGAACCTACTCTTGTCTTACACAATAATTGAGTTATTTGGAATGTATATTATTGAGCTTTTCATTTATTATTTGTTTAAAGAAAGATAGCCAGACAAAACTTTTAATGTTGAAATAAATTCTTTTTATATTGATTATATAAAATATTAATATATGATACATAATAACTACAATCTAAATTTTGGCTTTAAAGTAAGACTTAAGTATTATATGAGTGGTAGTTATATTTATTTTAACATTTACAATGTAAAGTTTATTATGTAAACCCAACAAAGTGAACAAATAAAGGTTGAGTAAGTAAGAAAATGTATTCAATATGGTAGTGTCATTTTAAGATGAAAAACTAAAACATGAATAGTGGATAATTAATTTTTCAATTACAAAGGAATACATGTTGTACTGAAAAAATTCTTAGACACCTGGAACAGTTGGACACTAATTCTGTTGCTGAAGGTACAGTTTAACCTCATACGATGATTACAGCAATAAAGTTAATGATCTCATCACAGCCACACCAATATTTTTATAGTGCTATTAAATGGATATACTTATTCAAGGTGCATAAAAGAGAGACAGTTTTAGTAGGCTAAAAAAAAGTGATGTTTTCTACAATTTAGAAAATTTAAATTTGAAATATACAGGAAGTGTGATTAAATGAAAGGAATTAGATTAAAATGAACAGCTGAATGGAAACACTTTTCAGCATCACCTTTAATATATTTATAATCATTTTAATTGAGTTCTTAAAGTGAGTGTTATTGAAATATAACTATAAACTAATATGCAACATAAAATATCTAAAAAGATACATTAAATATTAAATTTGAAAAGCATGATATCCATTTTGTGATGTTACTTTGTGTAAAACTCAGACCTATTAATTATGTAACAGTAATTGTGTCATAATTAAATCCCCAATAATTGGCCTTTCATCTAAAATTAAAATACATCCAGAGAGGTATTTAATTTTTCTCTCCAAAGAAAAAATGTGTAGTACTTATTAAGTTTATGAACTATGGGCTGAATTGTGTTACCAAAAAAGCTGTATTGAAGTCCTAACTCCCAGTAGCTATGAATGTGGCCTTATTTAGAAATGGGTTTATTTCCAGATGGAATCAATTTAAGATTAGTTCATTAGTCTGGGCTCTAATCCAATGTAACTGATATCTTTATAAGAAGAGGTAAAGATACAGGGAGAAGATGGCCATGTACCAAAAGAGGCAAAAATTGGTGTGATGCATCTACAAATCAAAGAACACCAAGAATTGCCAGCAAACTACGAGAAGCCAAGAGGAGGCAAAGAATTCTCTCCTAAAGATTTCGGAGGGAACGTGGCACTGACACATTGATTTCAGACTTCTAAATTCCAGAACTGTGAGACAATAAATTTCTGTTGTTTAAGCCATACAGTTTGCGGTATTTTGTCACAGCAACCCTTAGAATCTGAAACAAGCATGAGACGTTTGAAATATTTCCCCTGGCAATTTTATAGGAACACTTGTTTGGCAAAGAAAAATAGCTTAGCTTTGTCTGAATTCTACTCAGGCTCAAAGTTTAAGAATAAATATCAGCGTCGGAGTCTCTGATTGCTTTCATATCAGGGGACGAACTTGATGTTTTCTGGAAATAAACTTGATTTTCCTTTTCTTAAGGAAAAAATAACTTTCACTGAACTTTAAAAAAAAAAATCCATGAATAATTCAGTTCAGATTCAGTCAGAATTGGACTCCCAAGCTTACTCAAAACTGTTGTGCATTCTCTTGATTTATTTTGCTATAAGCACCACACTTATCTTTGTACCCTGAAAGTCCAGAAAAGGTCAACTATGCAGAGATCCTGTACTCCTAGGTGACACATATCTTAAGCTAGAGGAAGTATGTCAGACTTTTGCATAAATTATGTCAGAATTGAAAGTTGTATGAGCTAATTTATTTATATTATGAATAACATTCTAATGCAATTTATCCTTCAAAAGTTTCAAAGTCTTTCACAGAAATTTGCTTTCCATTCAAAGACTTTTCGAGTTTGAAGAGCAGGTCATGGATTTTCTAACCAATCAATAGTTTTATTGGGTACCTGTTGTATCTTTAGCTCTGTGCTATTTAAGTTCTATATCACATAATACATCATAATTCCCTTTCTTGGACAGTTTAAATTTAGTAGAAGATATAAAGCTAATACATATGTGTTCAATATTCTAAGAGTTATCTATATATGAAGTTCATTGGACATGAAAATTCTCATTTCAAATCATAGATCCGTAAGCAATAATGTACATACAGAAGTCAGTCCATACTAACTCATGAGAGCTGATTGGTTAATTGTAAGGAATTCTGAAAGGTTGTTCTTAAACAGAGCAATTATTAAAATTTGATTACATATATTTATATATAAACACTATTAATAAATACTAAAGACTCATTTGTTCCTAATTATTTTATTATATTTTGTTATTATATATCTTTTAAGGTTCTTTCATATTTATTGCATCTATGTGAAAGAAATACTATATAGTGGGATGCTATTTCCATCCCTTGCCAAATCTGTACACCATTTGATGATGTCAGGTTGGTAGCCACAAGGAGTGCTGAATTTTTAAATGATCTTTTATGCCTATTGAAATGATTATATGATTTTTGTCCTGATTTATTAATGTGATATATCATGTTTATTGATTTGCACATGTCAAAATATACTTATAGCCTTGGGATAAATCCCACTTGGTCATGGTAATAGATTTGTTTTAAATAAATAGTCAGACATTCATTGAATCAAATTAAATTTAATGTGATTATTTTAAATTGATAAAATTAAAAAAATTATATTATTTCTTATTCATTCATTTAATCACTTACCTAGTATGTATTAGATATCTACCATACACCAGGTGTTGTCAAAATACTGGTGATGAAGGAGTGAACATGCTAATTAATGGTCTTCTCTTCATGAAGTACAAGTGAATATTTTGCAACAAACATAATAAAGTG
This sequence comes from Lemur catta, assembly GCF_020740605.2. Taxonomy (NCBI): domain Eukaryota; kingdom Metazoa; phylum Chordata; class Mammalia; order Primates; family Lemuridae; genus Lemur; species Lemur catta. The sequence goes on along the minus strand of NC_059139.1, from coordinate 14,473,945 downwards.
GTAATTGTAATGCATAGATGTGAGTAGAGCAATGTATCAGAAAATTACTAGGTAGTAACTTAATTGGAGAATGAGCAATGAACTCTTTGAGAATATGATTTGGATCTGAGATCTAAAAGACCATGAAAAAACAAGCGTAAAAGTTTAGACAAGGGGCATTCCAATCTGGAAAAAAAAAAAAAAGTCTAGTTCATAGGTTTTAAGGGAGAAAGTACCTTGTCATGTGTTTCTAGTAAACTGAATAAGGGAGAATTTTGGCAGGACAAACGGTTCAGGAGTGCTAAGTAGGTCTTCAGATTCTGAGATTCTAAGGTGGTTTCTGTCAAGGCAGGATTGAATTTTATTTGAATAGAATGAAAGCCATTGTTAGAGCTGAGTCAGAAAAAATACATCATGTAATTTATGTTTTAAAGGTTTAAAGAATAATTTTGAATGCTGTGTAATACTGGTAATGAATTTAGGCAAGATGACAAATTAAGAAATTATTGCAGTAATCCAAGTGCAAGATTATAGTGGTAGTAAGAAAGAGAACAAAATGGACAGACTGAGACTATATTAAATTGGAGTTGAAAAAATATGCTAAAATAAGCTAATACAAAAGATAGGAGGAGATAAATAAAAACAAACCTCATATTTTTGGCCTAAGCAACTGAATAAAGGGGGATATCCATTTTCAAGATAGAGAAGATGTTGAATGAGTGGACTTTAAAAGAAAGTTAGATTCATATTTCTCTTTTGGCCGTGCTAATTCTTCAGCTTTTAGATGGTTATTGATGTGTAGATATTAAATATAAATAAAATATTATATTTGATGTATGGCAATAACATGCTACATGTTATGTGGCTGCTAACTTTAAAGGTCACTTAGCTTACAAGAGCTGAAAAATAATGCAGGGCATGCTTATAATGTTATTATTCACTGATTTCAATGAGCTATGAAATAGGTTATTATAATTTTTGAGAGAAGCAGTATTAGATGTCATAGAAATGATACTTGTGAATACCACCAAATATCTTCTGTAATTAAAGAGAAAGTTTATAAGGATGTTTGATCTATTCTATTTTTAAGAGAATTAGTATTATTTTATTGTTTTATAATCTGGCAATTTTATCAACATTTAAAATTACATAGATGAAATCACTAAAGAAAAAAGAGGAGTTGGCAATAAAATAAAAATGCCACAGTGTCCACATCAATGAACTGAAAGGAATATTTTGGGGTCTTCACATTATATTGCCTCCTCTCCAATATAATACCACGAAAATTTTGCATTTTTCAGAAGTAATTTATATTCCATATTGACTATTGCACAGTAAAAGAAGCAAACTCATACAACTGATACAAGTACTCTTTCTATTTGACTAGTCTAATATTTTTCTTTATTAATGTTGATAACATAGTATTGAGTACAAAGTTGACTATAATCAGTTTTCAAATTGTTCAATTGAATATAACATATCACTCCATTTGCAAAGTTATCTTCTGACTATGCATCTTTTATTTCAAAGTTGAAAGTAGAGTTGAGCAGACACACTGTAAAATTTTTGGCTAGGAGTCTGTAGGCACCTAAAAAAATGTTATTTTTGAAAAATACTTGTTATCCAAGTAAAATTGATATGACACTCCCACTCTTTCAGCTTAGCATATCTGAAACCTTCAAAGAGAAGACTGAATCCTCCCAAGATCTGCATGCATCTTTTGTCAAGGGAGTTAATGGGGTGAGAAATGAAAGGAGAAATGGCATGGTATGCTTTCTGTCAAGAGGCATACTCACATTGCATTCAAAACAAGGCATTACAGATTCCCTTAACTTGTATATGAAAGTGGTGCATAATTGTGCTCAAGGGTTGTTGGAAACTATTATTCATTTTGTCAATACTACTTATTTCTTACCAAACCTTATGTTAGACTTTAGTACAAAATAGATAGTAATAATAAAAGGTTTGTCTGAACCAAAAAAGTTAGTAAAACAATATATTAATGACATTATATATGTATGATCAAATAGAGATCTTTGTTCTCTCTCCCCTTTTTTGTTCTTTTAAAATTTTCCTTTTTGTTTTTTACTTTTTCGTATTTTTTATTATATGAAGGTATTTGAGATGAACAGGCGTTCTTATTGTGACATTAACATAACTGTACTTCTCAATTAACATTTTTTGAAAAAATTATAACCATAAGGCATTTGTCTATACATTATTTCAGTTGCCACTGCCTAGTAACAAAGAAGACTCCAAATTCTTACATAATATTAGTGATGTCAGAAAAAAATATCTTGAAAAAAAAATGTAGGGAATATATACTTTTTGCATCCAGGATGAAAGCTTTTCTTTTGCCTTTATAAAACGAGAAATAAACTCTTAACTTGGAAGCTTTTCCCTGTAACTGCTCTTTTAATTATAAACTTAACTTAGTGCCGCCTCATTCTACTGTATCTGGAACCACACAGTCAAAAGGAGATTTAAACTTAGTATGATCATTCAAGGAATTTGGGCAAACAGATAATTAAGCACCCTTGTTATTTCTCTGAATTATTTAAATTATTTAACTGTATCACCATAAATTAGCAGATAATAACATTCAGATCTGCCCTTTACTTCATGTCTGTTGAATGCTCTTTTAGGAAACTGACTCTTTTTATGGTCTTATTATGGTTTATAATTTGCCTTGTTTTTTTGATGGGAAGACTTTTTGGGGATGTGAAGGAATAGAAAAACTGAATTTATCCGCTGGTATAATTTTTATGTATTGAATGATATTACAACTTGAAGATATATTAAGAAAGCTCACAGGATTAATGTGATTTAATTTTACATTTTAATTTAATTTCATTATTTCCCAAAGCTTTTAAAAAATTTTTAATGTTCTTTATGCTTTAATGTTATTTTAAATAAAATAGATTTATATATGTTGTAGACAGTGCTTAACTTGTTCTTCAGATATGTTGTGGTGGTTTTCTTTTATTTTGTTGTTTTATTTTGTCTTCAAAAGTTGAAAAATACAAGGGAAATTGAGAATCTGGCAATAGTTTTCATTTGCGAGCCAATCATAAACAGTTATCTTGAAAGACCTGTATAATGATTAGTGAAGCCAAATTAGAAAAATAATTTAATAGATCAGTCACATATTTAGTTACTAGTTCATAAACTTAGACTTAATCCATATACTTGTGGTTTCATCCAAGCATTTATTTTGTAAGACAGAAATAGTTTCCTTCCTGTGTCATTGTCTCTACTGATTAAATATATCAGATTTTTAATATCAATTCAAGATTTTTAAAATGAGATGACATTAGCAATGCATGAGGCGTGTTCTTTTGTAATTAATAAGCTTTGATGATGTTACTGAATGAGTGAAAAAGTTACTGTTTATGATTATTGTTTAGATCTCCCTGTCAGTGTGTTCGTATTGATAAAAGTAATTTCATTTTGTTATAATAACCTATCCAAAATAATTACAGAGGATAATGTAATAAAAGATATTTGGTGCAAATTGAAAACAACAGTGTAGTCTATAGACAGAAAACCAAATGCTAACACATAAAAGACTCAGTAGGCTAATCCACTGGAATTAGGGCCCTTATAAAAGAAGACTGTATCATAGTTTCCTATAGTTTCTTATAGTCAGCAATATAAGGAAATAAACATATCTGTACATAGTAGAAGAGTGCATGATGGCAAGTATATTTAGGATGCTAATGCAAGGGAGGAATATCCTATATTTAAGTTTGATGTTAGCATCATATTCAGGGAACACACTCACTATTGGGAAGAACAGAATATGAATCATCTCAGGGGTAGCTGTGAAAAATAGACATTGGCTATTTCAACTAACTGATCATTTATATCTCATTCTCGTTTGACCTAAGTAGTTATATTACCAAATTATCATATTCCATAATTAAAATTTGAAAAATATTTTCAGACTTGAAAATATTTGCATATTTTAGGTGTGTTATAGATGGTCAAGATTTGAGTAAAAAGAATTTTGAAAAATAAATAATTTGAAGAAATAAATCAATTCCTTGGATGATTATAGCTATATTCAGTAATCCCAAAAGTTTGTTTCTGTTTTTGCTTTTCTACTTTCTAGGTACATGGTTTGGTTCTTTCTAAGTTCCTTCTAGTTTGTACCATCTGATATATCAAGGAAGAACTTGACTGTATCAGAAAGAAACATTTCCATCTCTTCCTCTATTTGTTTGCTTATAAATCTTCCATTGGAGCTATATGCAGATAACCTAATACAAAAGAGTTGAGCTGGTGGAAGCTTTTCAGTCTCATTTTTTTTACTGAAGACGATGTAAAACATTTATGCCCATATTCTTAAATGAGACCACACAAACAAGACTAGCAAACGTGTTGGTTAAATATGGGTTTTGAAACTTGGGACTATGTCGACTGGAAGTTATAAAAGTTTCAAGGTTGAGGTACTTAGGGATTTGGGGACTAAGAGAGAACTTTTCAGAAAGTGCTTCAGTACCTTGTGGTCCCTCACACCTAGGAAAGACATCTTTGGTGTGACTGCTTAGAGAATTGACATATGTCTCCTGACTTCAAGGATACAGCAAAGGTGTTGTACTTAGATTTAACTAATCCAAAGGCTGAAAAATTAGGGCTGGTAGTTGTTCTATGGAGAAAGGAAATAGAGGTTGCTTGAGTGGGGGTTGCCTCTTTGTCTAGCATTTTGCAAAACAAAGGATGAGTGAATGTTTTCCAAGGAAATGTGAGAAAGAAATAGCCTGTATCATTTGGGGGAGGCTAGAAGATATCAGAGGAAATAAAGCTAGAAGTGTACTATGAAATGCCAAGAGGCTTAAAAATTATTTGTCTTTGGAGGGACACCTTTACGTATGTAGAGGGAACTGCAGGTAAGATATCCAGGTAATAGAGAAGAGGAGAGAGCTCTGAAGACATGACACAGAGCTAGCTTGTACCCTGCTAAATCACCAGGGCAAGGCCAGTCAAAGGGAAACTTTCCTGCCATTCACTTATTCTCTCTCTTCCAACTTTAATCCTCTTTCCATTTTTGGATGTGATGAGGGAAAGTTGAATATACAAAGGAGGTTGAAGTTAAAAATATTATTTTTATAAAAATTTTTTGTTTTGTTCTACACAGCACTGTATATATTATTTATGAAGAGACTGAACGTTAAATTTCTCTTGAAAAAAATGAGCAGATGTTTTATCTGCTCATTTAATTACCCAAAAGTGTCCAGAATAATCCTTGTGACATGCCATAGAGTTTATCCAAGGGGAAGGAAAGAATAAATTACAGAAGTGGTTTACTTGGGCAATGTGGGAGGTGAGCAGTGAGCAGGGAACAATCAAGTTGTATTCTGACTATACCCTTTTGGTCTCGCTTGCTCATCACGTTTCTTAATCCCCAAAGTTAAACCTCACTTTTAGCCCTCATTCATTTGTTTAAGGAATCTTAGGGTTGGGAGGGTGTTCATATCTATTCATTTCCCCCATAAAGTCCAGTGTTCTAAACAAAGAGAATTTTGAGACCGTTTTTTATGTGCGTGTTTCTCATTAATTAGTCTTATTCTGTGCTATATCTAAGAGAAATTTCACAAAGCATATTTATGGCAAGTGTGTGAAATATGTTTTTGTTTCCATAGCTAACTTACATTTTCTACATTAAAAAAAAATTTTTGTTAATCCATTTTTTCAGAGAGATTATAGGGTTACTGATCAAAACACAATTGCCATGAAAATGGTATTTTATTATTTTAGAAAATATAAATTCTAAATATTAATTTTGAAAGAAAAAGTCTTCTCAACATCATATATTATATAAGCACTTAAACACTTAAGATATGTAACATAGTTTTTCTTTAAAAAATTATTTGTATTTTTTAATGTATAAATGCAAAAAAATAAAGTTCTTTGATATATTGGAAACTAAATAAACGTTAAAAACATGGGTTACCTAAAATAAAGGAAATAAGACTGTTACTTCTTATTTTCTCACAGAAACATCCTTATATTCTCCTTGCTTCTGATAATATATCTTACTTCTGCTTCTAGCAGATGATGTCCTAATAGTCCAGGACACATTTTAAAATTGTCTTTCTCTTCTCTTAAAATTCTTCCCATACTAAAAAATAGTTGATTATACTCAAAGTTTATTTAATGTATAGTTATTTTAATCATTATCTGAAATATTCCTCAAATGGAATTTTTTTTTCAGTAATGCATTTCTGTTTGAAAGTTTCAGTATATACTGCTGATTTTAGCAACTCAAGTAAATGGAACTTTGGAAAATTATAGGTTATTCACATTTTACTCAAGTCATGTTTCTCAACTGGAAGATTAAAAGCTGCCCTCAAACCAAGTAAACATCTTTTCTGAAGTTTTACTTGGAAAAAAAAAAGTGTTTATTTAAAATTATATGACAGCATCAGCAACTTTGATCTTTGCATCTTTGGGAACAAAGCAGTGGCAGGTTGCCTTTTTCCATATCATTCCGTCCCTTTGAGGAGGATAAAATTTTGATAGAAGTGATAAATATTTACCTGAATGACACTAGCTTAATTGTACAACTACAAACCAGAGGGAAAATTGTACCTGAAATACTCTTTTCCTCTGAGAATTAATGTCTTTACTCTACGTAAGCAGCAAAGAAGATGTAAAATATGTAGCAATAGCATACCTAAGAGTGTGCAGGCATGTATGCTTGTCTGTGTGTGTATATTCATAGCAAATAACTACCTAGAAAATCATGTAATGCTTGTGTTTCAGTGACATTCCAAAGTAAATGAAATTTTAGAATGAAGTTACAGATTCAGGTTATTTGTATTGCGTATTTTTTCTTTCAAGTGGTATGTTTTTTATTCAATGTTTTACTTTAAAACATCACTGTTAACATTCATTATTTTAGTCTCTTATGGCTCTTAATTTGCTTTGAAAATTGATAATTCAATCCCATTATTGTTCTTCTACATGTTCTTAACATCATTCACACTTTACTTTTTCTTTCTGTATATGTCAAAGTCTTGGTTTGAATTTAAAAATTATAAACACACATATACACATATATACTTGTGTAAATATACATATAGAAATACATATGCATGTTGTGTATATTACAATATGTGCTGTAAGAAAAAGGTAGTTTTCTTTTTCAAAAAACAAAAAGAGTTTAAAACAAAAAGAAGACTTAGAATATAGTGTTTAACACCCCTCAGTTTATAATTAGTGTCTACTTAATTTGTTTTAGTCATGTGGCAGTATTTTCTAATAACCAGTGACTGATACACATAACAAAAGTGAAATAAATATAATTTTGCTTTATTTCAATGTGTTTTTATCATAGATTTTGATAATTTGAGGGTATATTTTAAATTCAATGAAGCCATGCAATCAAAATCCATATTTTCTGGTCCATGTTATGAAAATTGAATGTATTTATAAAGCTCCATGGCTGCTTTAAAAGTTTTACATTGACGGTATCTCATCTAATTGACCTGAGACTTCGTAAGTATCGACTCTTACCTCACTGGTATGCTAATTTTTAATTTCATAGTAACTTTACGATTTAACAAGTCACTCTGGGTTTATCTTACATATGACATTCTGGGCCTCAGACTTAAACATTAAACACTTGGTTATTGATTACAAAGGCTGTCTTAAGCCTTCCCAAGATGATTTCTAAATGTATAGCCTAGTGATATTTTAGTGTTTCTGCTGTTAGTCTTAGTAGAAAGTCTGGGAGGAGAAAATGACTCACAAGGAAATCTTTTGTGCTAGAATGCTGATCTTTAGACTTCTATTTGAAATGAGGAGTTTGCTCTTGTAGATAGGCATTATCTAATATAAAACTTTTTCACTAAGTCTGGTTTTCAGAGCAGGAACATTGCTTCAACAGAGCAAAGGAATCCAAACAAATAATGTTCTCCTGGAATGAATATGAGATAAAGTTTCCTAGGCAAGGCCAGACCTGTTATTACTGGACATAGTGGAAAAAATATTTAAGATGTTAACTCTCATCTATACAATCTTGATACACAAATTGTGTTTGGGATTTTTATATCACAAGTAACTTAAAGGGATTAAGCTGATTATTCCATGATGTTATATGTACCACAGTTTGGAACCAGGAGTGATCTTTAAACCATGGATGAAACACTGAATCCCCTTCAATTCCTCTCAGCCACGTTCAGTCAGTCACAGGGTAATCTGTGATAAGACCCCTTGTCCATTCTCAAGACCTCTGATTTACTCTCTACTATGGATCTTCCTCAGAACTGCCTTTCCCAGTGGATAATCACCTGATTATGCATAAGCATTAGCACAGCAATATTAACATAATAAAAATCAGGGAGATCACAAAAAGTAACTAGTGTCACAATGTGACATAAACAGTAGTCACTGCGACCTCAGGCAGCTCCATGACTTACAGTATCTATTTTTAGCTTTTTTTATTTCAAAGTATTAATCTTACAGGGGTACAAATATTCTTGGCTACATGGATCACTTTTATAATGCTTGAGTCATGGTTATAAGTCTGCCTGTCACACAAATGGTGTTCATTGTACCCATTAGATAGGTTTTCACCCATCCCTTCCTCTTCCTTCCCCCCTGCTTGATTTCTATTAAGTTTTACTTCCCTCTATGCACACGTGTGCTCATCAGTTAGTTCTAACTTAATAGTGAGTATGTGTGGTGTTTGTTTTCCATTCTTTAGATACTTCACTTAGGGTAATGGTCTCCAGTTCCATCCAGATTGCTGCAAAAGGCATTAAGTTATCTTTCTTCGTGGCTGAGTAGTAAACCATGATATACATACACCACATTTTGTTAATCCACTCATGAATTGTCTTATAGTATTAAAATTACCCATTTAAAAGGTAAAAACACAAGAAGAAAGGATAGCAAGGAAGTGATGGGAGCCAACGTGGAAAGATTTGTAAGAGTAATGAAGAGTTAGCAAGGTGAGTGCTAAATATCAGATTTGTTTTTGTCTCTTTCTTTCATATACCAAAATTATTTTCTCCATTTATGTAGCCTTTTATGAATTAATGAATGAAGATAATAATTGTGAGTAACATACTATGAGAAGAATTAAATGGCATTTTAAATATAGTCATTGAGTCTGTCACTTAACATATTAAAAAATAGCTACTCTTGTTATTTTTAGATTTCTAGGAGAAAAGATCTCTTACATTTTCTCTTTATACTGTCATAAATTAAGCATTTAAAGTCTTTAACACTAACCAACAGTTGTAAATGAAAATATTTCTGTCTAATATCACAGTCATTTTCAGACTTATAAGCCTATGGATAATTCAAACCAGACTTTTTCTAGTAGTTCCATTCTCAAAAAAATATATACAATGAAATATTGGTACTACTTAATTATTGAAAGCAATAATTCATCATTCCTTTTCTGGTGATCGAGTTGCTTTTCCTTACTGTGAAAATGTTTTGCTACAAGAATATTTAATGAGGAGATAATTTATAACCAAAATTTTACTTGACAACATATAAACCTCAACATAATTACTTGAGTTTGAAATCATAGTTAGAAAGCCAGAAGAAAATTGTTCTGGTATTCTAAAAAAGACACTAAAGGTTTATCCTTTAATTATTTTTTTTCATGTTAGTATTTTTTTCTTCCAGATTGAAGAACTCCCCGTAACATTTTTTGTAAGATAGGTCTGGTGGTGGTGAATTCTCTCAGCTTTCATTTGTCTGGTATACACTTTATCTCTCTCTCATGTTTGAAGGATAACTTTGCTGGATAAAGTATTTTTATATGGCAGGTTTTGTTTTTTTTCTCTCTCTCAGATATTTAAAAATGTCATTCTACTTCCTCATTGCTTGTATGGTTTCTGTTGAGAATTCTGTATGTTATTTGCATCTTTCTCTCGATGATTTTATAATTCTGTTCTCCAGAACGGTAAGATAATAAATTTGTATTGTTTTAATTAAGAGCGATGTAGTGGTAACTTGTTACAGCAGTAATCGGAAACTAATACAACCCTATAGACTAGAATTGCCGTGGATGATGAAGGAGGTTCTAAAGAGCAATAATTTCCAGTTTAAGAGGGACTGTGGCTATTTTAACTAATTGTGGATAGTATCTGATCCAACATTATTTATCAATGGTTAGTAAATCTGGATTAAACATATATCATCTTGCACTTTAATACATGCTTTGAGTTTTTCATTAACTATGCTTCAAGGAACAAGTCAGTTCCCACTTTATATTATCGAGGTTTTCTACTATTTGTACCATGTGAAAGAATCTCCAAGAACAAAACTATTTTATATTGGCTCTCTCTTCTATGCCACACATAGTTTTATGGCATACAGTTCTACACGTCCTCTAGCACTTCCCAATATATTAGTCTATGTTTTTTAAACCTAATCTCTGTTCTTAAAGGCAAATATTAGACTGAAATTCCTCTTCTATCTGATATGGGACTTAGCTACTGAGCATACAGTTGACACTTATTAACACTATAATGTTCAGGATAGTAAAAATAATTATTTTTTGTTGATGTCTCAATTGTGAAAGTTATAAGTGTAAACATATACAGGAAAGGAATGAAAGAAATTAGTTGTCTTTCAAGAGCTTCCTATCATGTGGACATTAGCACATATTCATTGATAAAGAGAAGCTTCAAGCCTGCTAAACGCACCCAGATGATACTTCTTAATCCAGGGTACGTTTAGGAATTGATCAGATTCTTCAGAAAACCTCATTTTAGACTTTTAAAAGGAAATTTTTATGCCCTGCTCACCACTTCTGGCACATTTAGAGAATATCCATTTTCGTGCATGCTTAATTGATATACTTAATTGGTGATAACCCCAAATTTTCTGTTTGTATAAGACCAACAGATTCATCAATTTCTGAGAATACTTCACATTAAGGAGGAGCAGGACTTACATCTTCCTGAGATCTGTTTCTGGAATGACATCTTACTATTTTGAAAGACAAAAAGGCTATATTTCCTTTATTAAAGTCAATAGTTTTAAGTTTTGAAATATTAAAAACAGCTGCATTTCTAGCAAATCTTCTGAATTTCATAACATAGGAACTGGCGAAATTTATCATTCACTGTTTTCTTACTCTGAATCATTCACTAAGCAAATTATGCCCATTAAAACCATTTCCACCCTATAATACTTTTAAATATTATTTATTGATTTTGCATTTAAAAATTATTTTCTTGAAACAGGATTGAATTTTAGTGAAGAAAGTAGTATTTTCCTATTATTTCTGTTATTTTTCCCAAAGTGGGGAGTGGGTTTTTATTTTTATGTAACTTGCTACTGTCCAAATGTCCTTGTCTTTAACCTTACTAATTTTAATAATTATATATATTAATCAGATAATAGAGTCAATTTACATATCCCAAATTAATATTGTAGGTCATAATGCATCCTTTCTCTTTGTTTGGCTTATCTATAATGATCAAATTAACCTGATCCTCAATTTACATTGTGCTTTGTAGACACAAGCAATGTCAAATTATTTGTCTTAATTAAATCTTTCCTACCAAAATGAACCTAATTTTTTAGTGTCTTTCATCGGCATAGGTAAATTAGAAGCTCATTATTATTTTCTCATCACCTCATGATGTTATTTTTAAGTGATACATTAAAACTATTACATTTAAGTTTATAACACTGTGATATTGTTGAAGTTTCGTGGATTTCTAAAAATAATAATCCTAAGGATCAACAATTTAAAACTAATTACTATAATAAATATAATTTAAAATTTAAGATAAGAATAACTTACTTTTATATCACACTGTGTTAATAGAGTTAAAACATAAGCAGCACTGCCCAATTAAACTTTCTGGATAGATGGAAAAATTCTTCAGCACTGTCCAGCACAATAGCCATTGGACACCTAATTCTATTGATCATGTGAAGTAGATAGCGTTAGTACCTAATTTAATTAATACAAATGCAAATTTAAATAGCCACATATGGCTATTAGGTACCATATTGGAAAATGTAAATATAGAGAAAAGAGTCTCGGGCTGTGTATTGGATCTGGACTCTTTCTTAACCTTGCCACTCATTCAATAATTCTATTAAAGATAATCACATCATTTCTCTGAGCTTCAATATCTTCATTCAGTCAATAACAATTTCTTATTCAGGATCTGTCAAATCTTGTGAATTATGCTAGGTGCTGGGGATACAATTACCAAATCAGAATTTGTACTTCTTTCCATTCTGTAGAGAACACGATGTTAATAATGACATAATTTTTTTGTTTATTTTTTAGAGGTTTGTGTTAACTATTTGTAGACTGCATTCCCTTGTGCATGTCTTTTTTTATATTTCAGAATATTAAGGGGATACAAATGTTTTGGTTACATGGATTGCTTTTGTACTGCTTGAGTCAAAGTTATAAGTGTGCACATCACCCAGATGGTGTACATTGTGTGATGTCACTCATCCCCTCTCCCCGCTCCTACCTGCACAATTTCTGTTGAATTTTATCTCCATCTATGCATGAGTGCTGGTCAGTTAGTTCAAATTTAATAGCGAGTACATGTGTTATTTGTTCTTTCATTCTTTCGATGTTTCACTTAGGAGAATGGTTTACAGTTCCATTCATATTGTGGCAAAAAGTATTAATTCATTTTTATGTCTAAGTAGTACTCCATGGTATACATATACCACATTTTATTAATCTACTCATGAATTGATGAGCACTTGGGTTGATTCCACATCTTTGTGACTGTGAGTTGTGCTGCAATAAACATTCTAGTGCAGGTGTCTTTTTGATAAAATGACTTTTTTTCTTTGGGTAAATACCCAGTAGTGGGATTGCTAGATCAAATGGGAGGTCTACTTTTAGTTCTTTGAGGTATCTCCATACTATTTTTCATAGAAGTTGCACTAGTTTTCAGTCCCACCAACAGTATATGTGTTTCTATCTCTCCTTATCCATGCTAGCATCTATTGTTTTGGGACTTTTTGATAATAATGACATAATTTATTATTTGATTAATCTTATAATGGTGTGCTGAAAGGAAAGTACAAAGTCAAATGCAAGCCTGTCAGAAGGGAACCAGACCAAGTCTGATGAGTCTGAAAATGCTTCCTGGAAGAGTGACTTTTGAATTTAGTTTAGAACGAAGATCAAGAAATTGCTGAGTGAAGACAGGTATACCAAATTTGCCATGGACTTTGCTTGCTGTTAGAGAGTGAAAGACATTTTTTCTACCCTTAAAAAAATTATGCAGCAGCAAACAAGCAATTTAGAAATTGAGCTATGTATATGTGTGTGTATATGTATATATGTGTATATTCACAAATATATACATACCATTTTTATCATTTTAATATCATTTAAAAATAAAATATCTGCTTATTGACAAGTAATAAATAAGTTACCACATAAATAATAAAATAGTTTAATATATATACAGTCATGTATCACTTAGTAATGGGGATATATTCTGAGAAGTGTGTCTTTAGATGATTTTGTCATTGTGCAGACATCGTAGAGTGTACTTGCAAATCTCAACGGTGTAGCCTACTGTACACTTACACTATATGGTATAGCCCATTTCTTCTAGGCACCGAACCTGTAAAGCATGTCACTATATTACATACTGTAGGTATTTGTAACACAATACTTAAGTATTTGTGTATTGGAACATATCTAAACATACAAAAGGCACAGTAAAAATATGGTATAAAAGATGAAAAATGATACACCTGCATATGGCACTTACCATGAATGGAGCTTTCAGGACTAGAATTTGCTCTAAGTAAATCAGTGAGTGAATCATGAGTGAACCTGAAGGCCTAGGCTATTACTGTATGCTATTGTAGATTTTATAAACATAGGCTACATTAAATTTATCAAAAATATTTTTCTTTCCTCAATAATAAACAGCTTACTGTAACTTTCCTACATTATACACTTTTTATTTTCTCAACTTTTTGATGCTTTTCTAATAGTGCTTAGCTTAAAACACAAACATGTAGCTGTACAAAAATATGTTCTTTTTTTATGTCCTTATCTATAAGCTTTTTTCTATACTTAATTTTTACTTTATTTTTTACTTTTTAGCCTTTTTTGTTAAAAAATGTATCAGAAACACACACCTTACCCTAGGCTTATAGAGGGTCAATATCATCAACATCACGCATTCTCCATCTACAACTTGTCCCCCTGGAAGATTGTTAGGGGCAATAACACACATGGAGCTGTCATTTCCTATGATAACAATGCCTTCTTCTGAAATACCTCCTGAAGGAACAGCCTGAGGATGTTTCACAGTTAACTTCTTATTTTAATCAGTGGAGGAGAACACTCTAAAATAACCATAAAAAGTATAGAAAATATGTAAACTGGTAACAGTCATTTATTATCATTATCAAGTATTATGTACTGTACATAATTGGCTTTGCTCTACTTTTATATGATTGGTAGCACAGTAGATTTTTTTGCACCAGCATCACCATTAACAGGTGAGTAATGTATGACACTAAGGTGTTATGATGGCTATTGCTGTCACTAAGTGATAAGAATTTTTCTGCTTCATCATAATCTATGAGTCACATATGTGGTATATTGTTGACTGGAACATCATTATGGGGCACAGGAATGTACTTGATTTGAATCATTTAATATGTTTGATTACTATATGTCTACACATTGCTTTGCTGTGTGAGAATGATAAGAAATATGTATTTCCCATTTAAAATGGGTGACAGAATTGAAAAAAAACTGAGCTATTTTTTAATACAAAGTATATAAATAATGGAGAGACATAGCATATTAAGCTACTGCAAATGTAGAAGCATAGGAATCTGACTCTTTTAATTCTATCTTCTCATTTGTTAATATGAATAGGTCACATTGTGATATGCCTGATAAATGTTTTAAGTTATGCTCTTACTTGAAATAAAATCAACAACTTAGTACCAAGAAACCACAAAAGAATATTTAACCTGCAGGAGCTTGGAAGGGAGCCACTTGCCAAGAAAAAAAAAATACATACATACATACATATATATATACATATATATATATAGTTTCTAAGTTTAGCCTCTTGGCAGACAAGAAGCACAAAACCAAATCATCACTGTCTGTCCTATTATATACAATGGTAAGCAATTTCATTTGCCAATATTTCTACTGTATGATAGCCATTTATTTCAAGTATAAATTCCCAATTGCTTAGTAACAATTTGTTGCAGTGTACCTATTCAGAGTTAGCATATGCCGTGAAAGATTGGAGGAGAGACAGATGTAGTCTTGCAGCTGATTTTCAATAACAGCATCACTCAGGCAGAAAAAAGAATTGAGAAGAAAATGTAGAAAGTGCCATGTAAATAAAGCTGAACTTTAAACATTTTTTCATCAATTTTCTATTTCAATCTACTAATTTCTACTTCTACTGATTTTCCAAATAAATTTTTCAAAAACCTAATGTTTATAGGTGATAATATGTTTCCTTTCTCTATTCTATTTCATTTATAGAAGGTAGCCAACAGTTTTCTGCTTCTCTTTACCTGAGAGATGTACCACAGAAAATTGTTTCATCTCTTTGATGTGTGCCATGAGCTTCAAATGATCCCAAGAGTTTCAAGTGATCCCTGTTAGTTCTGGAAGGCACTACTAATTTGAACTTGTCAAATAGCTGAAGTTTCAGGAGCATGCAAAGAATACACTGTTAGTCAGTGGGAGATTACGTCTAACAAATTAATTTAGCAGAAAATCATTCCTCTGTTAGGATTGCAAGTATGTTAGGTATTTCCTTAAGTAGTAAAGGGATCTTGGGGGTATATTAAAAGGAAAGTGGAAGAATAGTTTTGATCATGGGAAATGAGAATTATTGTAACCAATGTTACCCTGGGATAATTCTGGAGGTGTCTTGACACTGCGTTTATATTAAATCTTTTTATTATTTATTTATTTTTTATTTCAGCTAATATCTCATTATTTATTCATCAACATTAATTGTGTATTATTCATGTGCACAAAGATTCTATGACTTTGAACAAGCCCATAAATTATACACAACTAATTGTTTCAGTGTTACAGATACTAACAATCTAGTAACTTCAAAATTTGTCCTAAGAACTTGATGTAGCTATCCAAAGATCACAAAACTCAATAGATTCCAATATGGATAACTTAGCAGGAAACATCTCTACTTAAAAAAAAAAAGAGTGATCTCTATGGATAATGTTTGTGTTACATTGATCTAATGAATTTATTTTTAGTTTATAGAGCATTTTTGAGTCATAATATAATACCATATATACATGGTGCTACAATGGAAGTTATAGAATGATGCTAACAGGAGAAGTAAGAGAATAAGAACCATCATAGAAATGTGCAAAATTAGTGACAGCTAAAAATTATATATTGGCATGAAGAGCATCATAATTTACTTTTAAAAATTGTATCACTCTGATCATGATAAGCAACAAACACATGATAATGGCTCTTCTCTTGGGTAGTAATACTGCAGTATTTTTATATAAGGAAATGCTTCAATAGGACCAAGAACATTCAAGAGTAAAAATCTTAGATGAAAATGAACACTAATAATTCTGATGTCTTCCCCTATAGAATTATTAATAATTTAAACCCCTTATGAATCAGAAGCATTGTAATGTTACATAGTTACATTATAATGAGAGTTCTCTTAGAATTAGACAGCATGAACTTATACTTCCTTGTACTTTCTTATTTAGCTTTTATAAATTTAAGTGATTAAGTTTAAAGCAGAATTTTGAAAGAAGGTAGGATATTGATTGACAGGAAATTTGGGGCTAAATGAGAGAGACGTATCAGGAGCTTCAGATATTATAATAAAGATATTTTACATGAGAAATGATGAAAAGTCAATTTGTTCTTAGTTGAGTTTCAATAAAGATGTAATGTGAAAAAACGGTAAAAGTTTGAAGTGAAACTTTTGAAGTCTCGAAGAGTATGTGATTTTGATTTGAGGTTATTACACTCATCAACATATTCCTAAAGGAAGATTATTCTCCTAGCTTAATAAGGGATTTTATTAAAGCTGGTGCATGGATATGCTAGAAGAGAGAAGAAAACTGCTTTAAAACTAAGGCAAACTGACTACTAGGCTAGACACCTGCCTGTGTTGGACATTCAATCTTTCCACATTTCTCTGCCTTAATTTCCTCAACTGCTCATATCATATTGCCTATGGAATGCTGGACCCAGGGCCAACCACATAGTAATTGTCAAAAAATTATAATAGAAAGCCTGTAATTATCTATTAATCTACCTATATCACATCTATTCACACTCATATCATTCAGTTGGCTATAAATAATTTTTATATTATACACATGACATAATTTGATGTCTTTTCAAATAACTCTGTCTCGGTCTCTCTCTGTCTATCTATTTCTGTATAAAACTTTAGATATTATACAATGAATCATTTATCATTTGTACATTCCAATATAGCATTCATACTCTATGTAAAAGAATCTATTAACTATAGAGTTTTAGTGGAGATTGAATTTCCACAGTAGAAAAATCTATTTATCTATCCTTACAGAATATTATAGAACAACTTGTTTCAGAATTAAACTAGAAGAAAGCTATACTACTTGGAAATTTCTCTGCAGTGTTAACTCCTGAAATCATTCTCAGGCTAGAAAATAAATAATAACAGTTAGTACTATTTAGTAAACCCTTTAACAAAACCTACCAGTAGTCCTTCATTATGTGCTCTCACTTTCTTGTATAGCCATAAAATCCTCAACTTTTAGCTCTGCATGTTCTTTCCCATAAATATTTTCAGTATTTTTATGAAGTTAGGAGTGGCAATTTGTCTAGTTTTAGACGATGGAAAGAAAGCAGAAATATGCTATACAGCTTTGGAGCTACCATTAAAATAGAGATGATACAACATTTGCTTGTTTTCTTCTTTTCCTCTGCTCCATCCTGTTTCTTGTAAGGTGGGTGTAATGAACTGACATCTAGTTGCTATACTGCACCACATAGACAAGGGTCACGCCCTAGGGATGACAGACCATGAACTGGAGATGTCTTTATCTCTGAGGGCTTTTTGGAGCAGAGCTACTGCACCTTCCTGGGTAACATATATCTATCTACACATTTACATGAGAGACAAATAAGTTTTGTCTTATACTTAGTTTAAGGGTATACATTTCTCAGAGTTAAATATAAACCTGAAAGCTACAAGTACATTATACGTGTCAGTTATTATTTTGGATGTGTTTTACATATCAGATTATGTATATTCATACTATAATATATAGGATGCATTACTGTCTTTCCAGGTGGGCATTATATTTTCGGTTTACACACAAGAATACTGATTTTCTGACTCTAAAATAACTAGAAGCCTTCCTAGAAAGAAGCAGTGTCTTGAGGTCCTTTAAATTCAATTTACCAAATCAATGTCAATTTATCTATTGAATGTCTTGCAAGTACTTAATATGGAAATACAAACAAAGACAAAAATTAAAAAAAAAGAACAAATAGAGCACAAGCTCTGTGTTAAATGGTTTTAGTTCTATAGCTAAATGATCTAGTTCACATAGAAATTATTCCATTTATGCCCTGAAAGGTACAATCTTTCTGTGAATAATTGATAGTGCTTGAATCTTCACATACCTATCCAGATATTCATCTGTAAATGGGAAAAGAAGAGGAAAGCAGTACCACAGGGAAGAGAGGAGGTGGAATCAAGGAAGACATAAGAGAAGGAAGGAGAAAGGATTGGAAAGTGGGAGAGGTTGAGGTGGGGGTGGGATAATTGAAGGGGGAGGAAAGAAAAAGCTTCATTCTATGAAATGTCAGGATGAGTTTGTTTAGGCAGGAGATACATCTTGCCCTTTCATGTGGTTTTGCCTAAAATTCCCATTTTTCTCTATTTTGTATAATAATATAATACAATATAAGGATGGCTGTAGTAATATGACTAACTGAATTGTGAAAAAAATTATCCACTTTTAATGATGGGAGACAATTGTTCAAATAGGTTGATATTGTACAATTAAATTTAGGTTCATTTGTATTGCCAGCGCATTAAAGAAATCCATCTGTGTGCCCGTAAGAGCTATATTGAATAACTCCAGTTTATTCATAAACTAAATATTTCAATAACTATTGAGTTAAATTTTTGATTTACATGTTTTAAGGCAACTAGACTATTTGGAGGGATATTGTCTTATCATTTTATGTTTTATTTACTTCAGGCAACTCTCCCTCATACGAAGTCAATTAAGGTAGTTCTAAATAGAAAAGAACTTTAAATAGTGCAATATATAAATAGAAAAGAACTGTAAACAAATACAATATTGAATCATACCATTTAGGTTCATCAAAATAAACCTAAATTTAATTGTACGATATGATTCAATATTGTATTTATGTGCATAATTTATAGAAATTCATTTTATTCTTTGATAACATATAATATGAAAAAGAAAATGGATTTAAAATAGTGGCAAGGCCAAATTAAATAAGACAAGTGAAAAAGACAGTGGCTCCTGTGTATCCTAAACAGTAGCTTTGCATGGCACTGTGCACAAATGTGTGGAGATGAGATTACAAATTTAAAAATGAAATTTTTCAGAAACTCTGTGTTGATGATCCAGGATCACATGAACATATGGCTGAATCTATATAACATACTTAGGTGGTGTGTGTGTGCGTGTGTGTGTGTGTGTGCCTGTATGTTCCCCCATGTAATTTCATTTTATGTGATTGCTAAATGAGAATATTACCTTTAAACAAACTTATGAAAATGGTATGTTATTTTCATTGTTATTTTCATATATAAGTAATACATATTAAGAAATCAAAAATTATTCTCCATATAAAAAACTACAATGTACAATCTTGACTAACTATACTGTACATTTTAGATTTGGTAGCTATATAATGCATTGAAACAAATATATTTGTTCAAAAAAACTGAAGAACTATATTGTCATCGGTTGCTATATCTTATTTCATATTATAAATATATTTTACATTTGAAAACAAAATTGTTCAAAGTATTTGAGGAGCACCTACTTAATATAATGACACTACCCTGAAGAAATTTCTAGATCTCTCAGTCATGCATTGCAATATAATAGGATAATAAATAAACAAACAAACAAACAAACAAATACAGTTCTATGAGAAAATAAGCAATCTTCATTGAAACAACTCCAATACTAGAGGTTATTCCAGAAATAACCGAGATATATTTACAAGTACACTTATTGACACACTATTCATAAAGGCAAGACCAAATCAAATAAAATAAACAAAATGAAATAAAACAAAACTAAATTACAATGTTCACAAAACCATAACAATAACAAATCTAGAAATAGCCTAGATATTGTTAGTAAAAATAACTTATGAGATAAAGATAATGGGATCCTATGCATTTCTTGAAAAGGAAAGAAGTGAATATAGCTATGTTAATGTGCAAAATTCTCCAGCCTTTATCATCAATAGAAAAAGCAATTTGCAGATATTATGCAATCCTTCACATATTAATGACATATGATGTATGGAAGAGATTCTTATTTTTAATTTCATTTTCTTGGTATTATTGTATGTTTATGTGTCTGGCATATTTCATATTTTATATTTAAAATGAGTTTTAAATAGTTCATTTTTATGCCTTGTATCTGATTAAGTCTTATTCATTCCTTTACTTAAGATTACATTATTTATAGTTATGATTATAAACAAATCAATTAATATAGATTTTCCACTAAGTAGGATAGAAGGAGCAGAGATAAAAGAACAGTGTAGGGGACTGAATGAGTCAGACTATATAAGGTCGAGCAAGGCATAGAACAATCCAAAAACAAGAAATCTCAGAAGCAAAGAATAATATAATTATTTGTAAAGAACACTGAATACTCGTGTAGATGGAACATACAGTGTGGGACTGTATGTATCAATTAGCTTTGGTCTAGTAACTGATCTCTGCATAATTTAATGGCTGAAAACAACAAACTTTTATTTAATTCCTGATTCTGAGGGTTTCACTGGACTCAGGTAGTTCTTCTGGTGTCTTCTGGTGTCATTCATTTTTCTGTGGTCAATTGATATTCATTTGGGGTTGGCTGACTTTGAGTTGGATCCGCAGGGATGACTGGAGCATATATTAATAACTCTCATCCTCTAATATGTTAGTCTAGGGTTGTTCCCATCATGTCATTCACAATGTTCTTAAAGGCAACAAGAAAGTAAAAGCTTACTCTGCAAGCGCTTTTAAGTCATGTGCTGTTATCCTACTTCTTATCTACGCTTTGACCAAAGCAAGTCATGGGCTCAAGTCCAGAGTCAGAACAAGACCCTGTTCTCAGATACATGGCAGGAGGGTATGGATACAAGGAGAGGAAGAATTTGTGGTCATTTTTACAGTCTATCACATTTGGGCCTCTGGACAGAACCTTTTCATGGACTACCCCTACCCCATGAGCATGACATAGTCATCTCTTTTAGTACCACCAAAAGTGTCATCCAATGACAACATCGGGCTGAAAGTGTGGAATCTCATAATCTCTGCAATATTTGGACATGGCTTTTTAGATTCTGTTCTTCTTGATTAAGTGACTTATAAAAGACAGTGTATCTATCTCTCTCTCCGTACACACATAAGACACTAAGTATACAATCCTGAGACAAGGATACCTTACCTGCAATAGACATAGGTCTATTGAAAAAGTGGCAGGACAGTGGGAAACACAGACAAGTCACTGTTCCGTAGTTATTCTGAAATCCCCTGGGTCAAATATTGCCAGGATTAACTGCTCTGGAGCATGAATTTTTCTACGACTAGATCTCAGTTCTACTTCAGAGTAGCTCCAAGATTCTTATTTGCTACACTTCCTAGAAATGGTTCTCAGATTCTCAAAAGTGATACTTGCATATCTGGGGTACGTTAGAACCCAAACAAAAGCTATTTTCAAAAGGACACTAACGAATCATTATTATTATTTTTTTAACTGTGTTCACATTTGCACAGATGGTGCAAAGCTGATGGTGAGTAAAATTTCTGGGACATTCACACAAATCATAATGGTGACACCAAACTGCACTAGGAGTATTCCTCACCACCACACACTCACAGGGAACAGTTTCATCATGTGTTTCACAACTATAAACATGGGTCACCATTTTTCAAATATGCTATTACAGTTTACTCCCTGCTTTTATAACTCAATTGTTTGATTTGTTTGTTTTGCATTGTTGTTTTGTTGTATTTTGTTTTGGGCATTTTCGAGTCTCTACTAACAATTCGTTTGGCTTTTTGCGTGGCCAACCAAAGCCTAATCCCAAAGCCAATACCGAATGTTTTAGGCTTTTGTTATAGCAGAACCAATTTCTACATAAGTAAGCTTTTACTGCACACTGTAACATTTGTGTGTCTTTTAAATCTTTGAGTTGGTAGTTTGATTTCACTCAGCCTGTCTCAGATGAATTCACTCACTTGTTTGTGGTCGGCTGCCTCTCGGCAGGGCAGCCGTGTTTCTAATGGAAGTATTTGGGCCATTTGTCTTTCATCCTCCAGCAGGCAAGCCTGGGCTTCATCATTGAATGGTATTTGCAGGAATCTCAAAACAGTAAGAAAGAGGACAAATCCCACCATCAAGCCTTTGTTACACTCAGTGTTGTTGACATCTCGTTGAACAAAGCAAGTTACATGATTGGATCCATAGTCATAATTGAAAGCAAAGTTTCACAGAGGGGGATATGGACACAAAAAGGGAAAGAATTTGCAGACATTTTGGTAATCTATCATAAAACAACATTGATTTTGAATTTATTCCCACCATTCTCTAATATTGTGGACAGCCTGCTCTTTCTAAAACTGTGACTGGCATTACTTCCTATATGCTTGTCAATTTAAAAAAAAAGAATTGTGTCAACTTATATTTTTTATTTATTGTTTATTTTCATGCATTTCAAAAATCCTATCTGAACTACTTAGAGAATGAGTGAAAAGCCTAACTATTTTTAAAATTTGGCCCTTTTTTATTGCTTTCATAATAATTTGCATAGTCTAAAGGACTATGTTTACAATGGACATTTTTATCTGTCCTGTATATGAGCTGATAAATATAAGTTTTGTCTACTAAAATGATGTAGTGGTTACTAAATAACCAGGCTTCATTTTGATTACATGGCCCTAAGTAATGTTATTAATTTTATTAAACATTTTAATTAATTCAGAACATATTTTAAAAGTCTTTTAACTTTTTTCACTTTTTATTTCTGTTAAAACTTTTATTATTAAAAAGGTAAATTCAGATAAACTGCATTCTGTTTGATTTTTTAAATCAATTGAAATGTAATAATTACGGTTGAAACTTTAATGTTATAATTGTTAATATGCAATGTGCTTTTTGTTTATTGATTCCATGATTTGATGAAAAGAGCATGATATTTTCATTCTAAATATATGAATTACCTAATGATATCTATTAGAAATATTTCATGAGTATAAGGAAAAATTAATTTCTATGAAAACTTAAAAACCTTACATTTCAACCATACCCCACTATGATTTTAAGTTACCAAAACCTCTGTGCTCTTGAAGATTCTGGTATTGACTATCATGATGTAGAAATATGGCACAAACAATGCAAAGTATTTATTGGAAAAAAGAATTTAACTTTGACATGTTGAACTTATTAATCTTTATTCAAACAACAATGTCACAATATTGCAAGAGTTTTGAATCAGTGAGGTCTTCTGCCATTAAAACAGTAATTGATTAAAGGTTAATAATATGTGTCTAAAATCAGTTTGTACCTTTCTGATAACCAAATATGTACAGAACTGACTGACCAGATTGTTTTTATATATATTCATTACATTAAGTACCTGTGTTGATTATTTAGACTTATATTTGCAGACCTTAATTGGTTTTAATTCTAGGTGTTCTTGCCTACCTATTGACTGTAATTAACTCAAATATTTTCAGTTTGAAACAAACCATATAATTATAAATGTGAAATAGGTTCATGTTCAGTTAAATACATACAAATTATATACATAAATGATCTGAATATAAATTATTTTGTTTGAATTTTGGGACTAAATATAATTAATAACCAGAGGTTTTGAAGAGTAAAAAGTATAAAATATTAGCGATGTATAGAAGCGGGGAGAGAGAGAGAGAGTATTCAACATTTGCTAAAAAGAACAGAAAAATTAGATTCAATTGAAATTATTTTTCCAAAATAGTGACATTAACATATCAAAAAATTCTGAGGAAAATTAACAAACTGAAAAATAAAGAAGGGAAAGCTAAATAAAACACTGGAAATGTGATAAAGTACTGTAAATATACTCTTTCTGTGTGTTTGTGTATTAATGTATACTATGCTAATGTAAAGAAATGTTATTATTGTAAAACACAACTTTGCCTTAAGCCCATATGCCATAGCTATTTTTCTGCAACTTTGCATCACAGCCAGATTTGTTTAAATAGAAACATGAAACTATTGTGTCTGCATCCTCACTGCCCATTTATTCACTCTTCAAAGCAATATAATCTTATTTCAACTCTCACCCTTCCGCAGATTCCTCTGTCAACAAGGTCATTCATGACCTTCGTGTTTGTATAGTCAATCTCACTTACCCTTTGTGTGGCATTTTAGACTTTGACCATACTTTTCTCTTGTTACTCTGATGTCTCAGTATTCTTCCTAGTGCTCTGTCCTAATTTTCCTTTTTTCTCCTATTGTTTTATTTCAAAATATCGAGAAGTTACAAATGTTTGATACCTTGTATAAAACCAAAACATTGAAATTGAGAAAACAGTATTAAACCATTATCCAATTAGTCTAACCCATTCATCACCTCAACAGATAAATTGATGAGGTGATCCCTGAAGTTTTCATGAAAATTCACATAAACCTATCCTCTAAAATTATTATTTTTCCAGGAAGCTATATAAGAACCAGGGCTATTATATTAAAGTGTAACATCAGTTGAAGCTGTCTTGTCTAGATTTCTAAAATATAGCAACAAAAATGTTAGGACAAATATATTTAAGTTAAAAAATAAATACATTCTTCCATAACATAAGTCAATCAAATACATTGGGTTGAACACTACAGCTTATATATATGTTTTAAATTGTCCTCTGGGGGAATATAATGTTGAAATGTAGTGACATAGACTAATCTTTTGAGCTTAAAATGTGCTGACCAACATACCCTTAGGAAGGTTTATTTATAGCTTAAATACATGGTGAAGTTTACCAAGAGGATTTGCAGATCTCATGGTCTGTCAGAAAGATTAAAGTGTAAAGTCTCTCTCTTACCATTTATTAATTACATGATTTAAGCAAATGACATCAATAAACTTCAGTTTCTCAGCCATAAAATTAAGACAATGATTCCTACCTTCTTGATGTGTTATGATACTAACAACACTATAATAGTCACTAGATTATGGGTTGTCAATTGTTATAATCTATTAATATGGAAAATTTTACACTATATAATTCATATATTTTTAAATTATAAATATATTTTTATAAATAAAAATAATTCACTATTTTGTTTTCTCCTTTTGTATCTTCTTTCTGTTATGCATTTTACTTATATTTCTATTATGTATTTTTGTGTATACCTGACCAGTTTACATACAGATACTTCACATTTCATTTTACAGTGCATTATCCCCAAAATGATGTTCTTTGTCCTCTAAATTCCATGTTTCTCATAAGCTAGATTCACTTTTCTTTCTATTTTTTATCTATTCCAATTTTCTCATAACCTTGGCCAACTGAAAAGACAAGTTTGTGTGGCTTATTCAAGGTCTAGTACCAATTGTGCTACTCCTTCTCCCAGCCTTCTTTTGTTCAAGTGCTATTTCTCTTCTTTTAGAATGTCTTTGTCTTCTATCTTTGAATTTGGTTGTGTAAAATCAAACATACACAGTCTCTTCTGTATCCCAAATGTGTTCTTAAAAAATTATCATCATCTTCAAATCCAGGATTATCTTCTTTACTAGAATGATATAGTCTTTTTGATATATCATTTTTGTAAAAATACTGTCATTTTTATAATTTTTAATCCAATTTAAATATGGTTTAGTTCAACTGATTTATATTACCATCATGTTTATAATGTAGTAATCATAGTCCCCACTTTTATAATGCTAACTATGTACCATGTAATTAATCTAAGCATTTACGTTTCAGTTGTGAAAAATAACCCTAATTGACTCAAACACCCTTCCTCAGAACTACCATATCTCAGCCTCAAAATCTTCAATAATCCCATGCTCCAGGTGATTGCTTGCAACAGTGTGGAGTGGTATGAAGCCTTTAGCATATCCTCTTCTCCAAAAATATTATCTCTTTTCTCTATTTCAGTGTCTCATCACACCACTGAAATTATATTAATTTTGTAGAATCAATAGCTTAGTCTTCAATTATGATACAGAAAAAATATAGACCAATATTAAAGCAGAAGACGCTCACATTTGGCTGTTCACATGGATTTTTGTCACAAAAAAAGATAGAAGAGACAAGACTCTCATGTTATGCTGCATTTTTTTTTTCAAAATCAATATATCATGGAATTCCAAACCCAATAACAAGTGTCATCCTTAGCTTTGAAAAGTAGGTTAGTTTTCAATCACTTTGGAATTGGGGAAATAAAAACTAGAAATAAAGCATGGAGTATATTTCTCTCTTTATTTATTTTATGTTTTAAAATTTATAAATACTTTTTGAATATGCACCCAGTCACTCAAAGTATGCTGTATGACAAGCCTATGGCTTAGATAAGCAGACTTAAAAATACAGATGAAACCACATATAAGAGTTTTCTCTAAGAGAAGAAGAAAAAAAAAATTTTCTAGGTGTCAAAGAGGCTCAGGTGCTATGAGCACCTGACTTTAATATTGAGAAGAGAGTTCCAAGAGTGTACTCCCTTTAAAAGTTTACAAAAGAGACTTTTACTTTCTTCTTGTTTTCTTCATAAAAAAAATGCCTTTATGGGAGGCCAAGGCGGGTGGATCATGTGAGCTCAGGAGTTCGAGACCAGCCTGAGCAACAGTGAGACCCTGTCTCTACTAAAAATAGAAGGAAATTAGCTGGACAACTAAAAATATATAGAAAACAAAATTATCTGGGCATGGTGGCATATGCCTGTAGTCCCAGCTACTCCGGAGGCTGAGGCAGAAGGATTGCTTGAGCCCAGGAGTTTGAGGTTGCTGTGAGCTAGGCTGACACCACAGGACTCTAGCCCGGGCAGCAGAGTGAGACTCTGTCTCATCCATCCATTCATTCATTCATTCATTAATAATAAATAAATAAAATAAACCTTTAAATATTTGCAGGGGATGCCTAGAGATGTATTTTGGGTAGTACATGTGTAGGTAGTTTTCTGAAAATTTTCATTAGGATACTAATGAATATTCTAGCCTACAGCATATGGTTTAATACTTATCGTTATAGGTAAGTCAGTATAGCTTATTGTAGGGTACTGATAAGAAATATTCAGAAAGCATTTATTAATTAATAAAAACTTCACTACATTATTTAGTAGAAACAAAATATTATACCATTCTTGGGGAAAATAAAATGAAGATAGAAGAATCATTTTACCAGTGGAATTTATCATCATTTTAGAGGTTCTTCAGAATGTGATAAAATCTACTTCTTCTAGATATTTTGATTTAAGTAATGTTGAGTCCAATTTAGTAATGTGGGGTGCATTACATTCACATACATTTACACATGTACACATAATTTGTATGCTACTAATATATTTATAGATAATGCATATAATATATATTTGATATATGTAATACATAATTTATAATTGCAAATAATACACATATTACATGTAATATTAATATATACTAATATAGTATTTGTGCATATATAATAAGCATACATTATACAATTTGAATCATATTATGCTACTTGGCAATGAGTTGAAGTTTCCAAATTGCTTCTGTGGCTCCCAGTCATAAGATTGTCAGATAATTTGAAGAATGTCTTGCAAATGAATTTGACATATATAAACTTGCACATTGCATAGTTGACCTACATTGGGTTCAACTATTCTGAAAAATAAGCACAAGGAACAAGGACATTCATTTAGGATCCTTATGTATTGGATTAATAAAAGTGTTCATTATACTGTTGGAGACATTGATTTCAATAACTACAACCCTCAAAAGAAATTGTCTCTGAAACTATAAGTATGTATAGTTTCTTCACTTTAAAGATTTAGCTTGTTTAATTGCAGCTTTTCTAAACAGAGATAAAAGTGGAAAACATATCACTTTGCTATGAGTTTTCCTTACCTGTACTTAATTGTTAAAGACATTGTTCTACCTAGTCCATATGACTATTGATGTCAATAACTAATGAGTTTATGACAACTAAAAATAAATTGACTGAAATAGGAAGATTTTGAGAATGTGATGATCATCAAAAACTTACTAGATATTATCCAAAAACTTGCAGTCTGATTGAGATAGAAGGGAATAGGCAACTTCCATACAGTATAGTAAGTGGTAAATTACTGAGGAGGTAAGAACAATGCCACTAGTAAAATACATAAGCTGGTCTTAGGAAATAAATTGCTACTAGCTCATAAGCAAATTGATTGTTATGTTTTTGACATACAGATCTAAAGTGATGAAAGGTAGTTAAATTTAAAATATCTCTCTTCGGTAAACCCTCATTTTCACACTTAATAGTTTATAATGTCTAATAGTTGTTACAACATCATGCCGGTTGCCAAGAATACACAGGGCCAACATAGAGATAGTGGCATTCCTTAGATGCATGCCTCTAATTGCAAAAGTTGTCTTCTCAAGCACATACTTCTTTTGTAATTATTCTTTCCTTACTCATTTCTACAGGTATGGTAACTTACAATATATCATGTTAAAGGTCTAGTCATTACTTTGATGCATGAGATTCATTTTACTGGTTAGAAAGGCATAGCTGTTATAGCAGTTTTAATCAAATACATAATTTAGGCAGATATGTAAGAACATTTTTTCTACACATTAATGTCCTTCTGTCATGCTGCTTCTATGTAGTTTACCTAATAAAACAAAACAAGAAAAACAAAAAAGGCAGGCTGCTTGATGAGAAGGATAAAATAAACTTTTAATTACAAAGCCAAGTTTGTATTTTTTGTATCACTAAAGTGGATGCAGAAACTTGCAGGATATGAAACATATAAAGATTATAGAGTATATTGGAAAGAAGAGCTGAAAAGAGAATCAGGAATTTTTATTTTAGTCAAAATTCTACCCTAATCTAGGCAAGTGACCTTGTGGTTGTGTATGCCACTGCACTGAATTTCCTCAATTAAAAATGAGGACTTTTGATTGCCAGACCTCAAAAGCTATTCAATTAAAAAAATGTCTATATATATATATATATATATATATATATATATATACACATATAATTATAAAATATATTATTTTTAAGACTATTGACTTAGAATTTCATAATGTTTTCCAGCATAGATTGCACATTACATACAAATATATCTGATAAAAATTACTTCTATGAGTATTGTTTTTAAAAAATATAATTGTTCTTTTTCAATCTTTGCATTCACCTACCAAAAGGAATTGAAAGCAACACATCGAGAGGGTATTATTCCTATATAAGTATGATATAGTAAAATAATGTAGTCAAATATCACATCTTACTGTATTTTAGTTACTTGTATAATTTAATTGTGTAATGATGGTCATTTAAAAAAATTTGAGGCTTGGTGAGGTAATTAATACACATAGAGTAGTCCACCAGTGACTGGCTCGGTCAGAACAAGTTCAATGACAGATGCCTAAGTCTCAATCATAATATCTTACTACTTACTAATACTTCTCAGTTTCTTATTTTATACTAGCAATAACAATCTATTCATGCTGATTGCAACAGACTCGTGGTCTCCTGCCTCTTGGCTTTGCATGGCTGTGTGCATGTTAATTTTATTAAAATAGTGCCATTTATGATTGAGATTGTTCTGAAGTCTTTCATTGGGGATATTTTGGTTCTGGTCATAAATATTATGGTTTGTACCCTGGTCACATACATGTTGTAGCTCCTGTGGAGATTGTGGTTGCCTGAAAAATCTGTATCTGGGGAACAATGGAATGACTCAAACTAAATGAATCTATTGGATTATCTTTAGTCTATAATTATACGTTGAAGTTCCAAAAAAGTGTCCCATGAGGGATTATGCTAATTAAGTAGTTCTCTAGAATAGACTCTTTGGGTGTAAAAATACTTGCCTAATAGTTGTGTGACCATGATGATGTTATTTAAACTTCTCAAGGCTTCTTGCACCCACATGTAAAGTGAATACCCTATATATCAGTTTCCTAGGTTGCCATAGCAAATTGCAACAAACTTGGTGGATTAAAGCAACAAAAAATCATTCTCTCCCAGTTTCAGAGGCTATAAGTATGAAATCTACATATATCAGGGTTAGTTTTTTGGAGAGGCTCTGAGGGAGAATTGTTCCATGCCTCTCTCTGCAAACTTGGCAGTGGCCCACTGCCTTCAACACTCTTGTAGTTACTTCTCTTTTATCTGAAGGTTGTCACATGTTTTTAGCTGAGTTATTTTATCAGAACATTTCCTGCCCTTGGAATCCCAGAATTTTGTCAACTTTTTTTTTCTTTCTATTACATCTTTTTTCATTTCAATTCAAGCTGGCATTATTTCACATAATATAACATTTTCAAACACTTTGTGAATCTCCTGTGTATGAGGAGGTCCACACCATTAAAGAAAGGGTAGTGCATTTCCTAAATAACTCCATCTCTATGCCTGGCTTCTACTAAGATGATGGATGGGATCTATGAATCACACACCTAACCTGTTCAACAAGTTTGTTCAGCCAAACCCTTGATCCTTTCTCTCCATCACGCTCTTTCAACAGAGAATTTCCTAATTTTACCATCCTTTGGAATCTAGGTAGACTAAAAATCTCCCATATCAAGTGCTGGTTCTTTCTTATAAAGCAGTTCCATCTTCAATTTATCTCATTCCTTTTACATTTTATTACAGACAACAATGAAAAACAAAGCTGCACTTCAGAACTTTGCTTGGAAATTTCTCAGCTGAATATTTAAATATATCACTTACAAGTCCTGCTTTCCACCCAATGGTAGCCATGATTTCTTCCTTTTTATAACAAGGATCGCCTTCCCTCCCATTTACAATAACATGTTTTTCATTTTCTTCTGAGATCTCACTAGCAGTACCTTTAATGGTCATGTTTATACCAGCATTTGTTTATAAAATTATGTGTTTTTTAAGATGATAGAAGTTTTCTCTACTGTGTTTTTCATTTCTTTCTTAGCTTCATCACAATAATCTTTAACATCTATGTTTCTACCCATCATCTCTTCAAAATATCTAGGCTTTTTCTATCTTGTGTCCCCAAATTCTACTGGCTTCTATTACCAAATCCAAATCACCTTTTGCATTTATAGGTATTGGTTACAGTAGTATGTTATTTCCTGGTAGCAAAATTTGTGTTATTTTCCTGGGGCTTCCAAAACAAATTTCCACAAATTGGGTATTTTAAAACAACAGAAATTTATTCTCTCAAAGTTCTGGAGGCCAGAAGTCCAAAATCAAGTGTTAGCAGAATTGGTTCCTTTTGGAAGCTCTAAATGAGAATCTGTTCCATGCCTCTATGTTCTGTATCTTATAAGGATATTCTCATTGGATATAGGGCCTATCCTAGTCCAGGAAAATCTCATCTGAAGATTTTTACTTTAATTAGATCTGCAAAGATTCTTGTTTCAAATAATGTCGCCCTCATGTGTTTTGGGAGATAGAATTTGAAAATATATTGTGGGGGGCCGACTGCGGTGGCTCACGCCTGTAATCCTAGCACTCTGGGAGGCCGAGGTGGGCGGATCGTTTGAGCTCAGGAAGTTCAAGACCAGCCTGAGCAAGAGCGAGACCCCGTCTCTACTAAAAATAGAAAGAAATTATCTGACCAACTAAAATATATATAGAAAAAATTAGCCGGGCATGGTGGCGCATGCCTGTAGTCCCAGCTACCTGGGAGGCTGAGGCAGTAGGATCGCTTAAGCCCAGGAGTTTGAGGTTGCTGTGAGCCACAGCACTCACTCTAGCCTGGGCAACAAAGTGAGACTCTGTCTCAAAAAAAAAAAAAAAAAAAGATACAGTATTTAGCATGCAATATACCTCAATAAAACAGTATTTATAATTGGTATTTATTATTCATTCAATTTAGTGCTATCATATTCCTACAGTAACTGTCAAAAGAATATAATAAAATATTATGAAAATACTATACGAGATAATTTACTTGTATGAAGTAACAAAATGCATGGTGCAAAACTTAAATGTTAAAAGAATTTAGAGAAAAAAGACATCAGTGATAGAGGACTATTTTTTGGTAAGTGGAGACCCTTAAAGAAGTAAAATGTAAGTTCAGTAGGCTTTAAACAATGGTGAAGGATGTTGTGATTTAGGTGGAGAGCTCTAAGTCTTGGATCTTTGGTGGCAATTATAGATGTGATCATAAATTTTAAATTATGGCTGTGCTATTGAATACATTTTATGAACAAAAAAAATTAGTTCCAGTGGTATTCAGAAGAATGAGAAAAGATCAAAACAGTTGTCAGGGAAGTTGTCTATTTAATAGGTTATATTGGCAAACCTCCTACTTATGATTAGGTTTGGCTAGAAATAACAAAGATTACAGACAACAATGGCTGGACAAAACTTTCTTTCATGGAGCTATTCAGTAATGTAGAAATTGAGTGCAGTGTGGTGCTCTGATCCACAAAGCACAACATTCATTACTTTTGTCTTGTCCCACATTACATAGCCTCCATTACTAAGGTCAGCTCACTTCCAGGCTGGGCAATCCAACACAGCCATCCAATTTTCATTCCTTTCATCAGAAAGGAGCAGAACTAAGAAGAAAGGATAAAAGTGGCATGCCAGCTAACATTTACAGAATGTTCCTGGCAGCTGCATATACCTCCACTTACTTCCCAGTGGTCAGAACATTTTTGCATAGCTCTACCTAACAAAGGAGGCTAAAAAATATTTCATTGGCAGCAAAGGATCTCATAATCCAATGATATCAAATGTGAAGAAAATATATTAGGTTTCTACCCAAATCTGTTTAGAAACTTACATACCCAGCACACCATTCATTTTTTCTGTTGCACTCATTCAACCTTACTCTTAGGGGAAAAAACAGCCCAAAGCCCCAGTTAGCACAGTGTTGGGGGCGGGGGACTGGGGGGGAATCACCGAATGGTTCGTTGAGGAGGCACATCAGGGGTACCTAACAGCTAGAAAGGGTGGAAAGTATACCTTATTGCTTCTTAGTTATGCTAATGAAGATTGAGAGGAGCTCTCTGATTAGGAAGAAATGAGCCCTGGAGTCTACACACAAACAGTTAAGAGTCATTGTTCATTGGTCAGGCCAGTGGCATTCTGGTACAATGGGATCACTCAAAGACCACTATATTTTTAATAGGTTTTGTTGGTTATAATGGTTGTGATAAAACAATTTTAATATCTCCTATACAAGTACTATTCTAAGTAGAAACATTAACTTTACATGTATAAATTAAAATTCAGGTTATATGACCCTTAGACATTCAATATACAATTTTATCAAGGTAATAAGTAACCCATTTAAAAACCTGCATTTAGAAAAAGGAAGAATGGGAAACACAAGGCTATCATTAGTACAGAAAGAAATTGAAGGCTTTTTGCACTGACAGTGTAGTTAATTCCTGTTAGACCATCTGTTAGTGGCTGGATTTGCTCTCTGGCAGGAGTTACCTTTTTCATTGTCCTCTATGGCCTCTGGATCCTTCTTTCTGGAAGGTTTATTTTTGTCCATTATGTGCTTTGTCCACATGTGAAGTGGGCAATGAAACAGATGTCCTTTCAAGAGGCTGAAGTGGTTTAAAATGACACTTATATAGATGTAGGTTTGTTGGCCTAGGGATTGTTTTGAGGGGTAGCGAGCTAGGCTTGAAATATTTTTATCTGTTTATTTTTTGTTTTTTTGTGTTTCATTTTTTAAAATGCAATTCCCAAAAGAACCACCATAGTATAATTCTTTTTTTTTAGTATTCAACATTGTAAAATGTTGTATTACAAAACACATTCATATGCTTTAGTATAATTCTTACATATAATTCTTACAAATTGAGGATGTTACAATTTTTTTTGTAATATCCTCTCTGGCATGCATATATATAAGAGAGAGAGTGTGTGTGTGTGTGTGTGTGTGTGTGTGTGTGAAATCTGAAACCGTAAACAGTTTGAAATGTTATCTTACTTGCTCAGTAGATAGTTATTAATACATAGATAGATAAAGAGATAGGTACATAGATATAGATTGGATAGATAAAAGGTAGAGGTATAGATCATTACATGTATATACATACACAAACACATGCACATACACACACACACAAATACACTAGCAGAAACAACAGATATGATCAAGAACAAAAGCAGCAACGACCTTTTTATTTACTCACAGAACACTATTTCCCTATGCCTCAATCTCTCATGAGAGCCAAATGCAGAGTGGCCTACATCATAGTAGAGAAATTCCAAAATTATGAATCTTGAAACTTATGTAGGAGCCTGAACATCTACCCATCTAGAGTTAAAAGAAGAAGCTTATCTTTTATTCCAGAATGTAAACACATCTTCTCTTGGGAGAAGAGAAGAAATTCTATAACCAGGAATGTAAACATTGGATGATGAGGATGAAAGAAAGGCTGATTATCCTTTGAACAGAAACAGACGTCTCTGGTGAAAAGGAGACGAAAGACTCCACATCTACCACCCTTAGAATCCAAAGAGCAGATAAATTCTGGAGAAAAAGAAAGGAAGACATTCTCTACCATTACACTATGTTGATTTATTTTGCTTAGGGGGTCCAGGCCAAGCAGAAATACCAAGAAATCCAGGGAGGATTGCCTGACACCACCACCAATCATCTTATTGGATGTAATTGTTAAGTATGAAGATTTGTATGGTTTAGATTTCATTCATACCCCTGTCTCTCCTAATTATGTTATTCCTAACTAGAAATAAATTGAAAAGGAGAAGTTCCTGTGAAATAGCAATTCAAATTGTGTTTACATTTACCTCGGGTAGGTCCATTGTTTGGCTAAGAACACAGAATGACAGATTCTGAAAAAGACCTGAGGTGCAGCCTCACCTCCTGCTAAGTGCTTAGAGCTGCTTCCCTGTGAGTTACAGCAGCAGTGGCTTTTCAACCAAGCAATTTGCCATATTAGTGGACTGCTGTTAATGAGTAAGTGTGTGCTTCCTTCAAAGGCCTTCCTTAACCTAATTGTACTCCTCTTCATCTCTCTCTCGGCAGGTGGTTATCTACATGTTAAATTAGTATCTTCCTTATAAAACTGTCCTTAGAGTGGCAAGAATAGTAAATGTGTTATATTTTTATTTTATTAAAATTCTGTAGTGTACAATTCCAAGATCAATGTGTCAACAGGGTTGATTTCTTCTGAGATTTCTCTCCTTGGCTTGTAAATGGCCATCTGTGTCTTCATATGGTCTTTTCTCTGTGTGTGATATATGTCCCAGTTCCCTCCTGACTTAAAAGAACAACACTCATATTGGATTAGGGACCAGCATAATGGCCTCATTTTAACTTAGTTACCTTTTTTAAGGACCTTATCTCAAAATATAGTCATAGTCTAAGGTACTGGTATTAGGACTTCAGCATATGATTTTGGAGAAACACAATTAAACTAGTTATAACTACTCTTTATTATACAAATTCACCAGGACCTTAACTGCCTTATGAGAGAAAAGAGAAGAAAGATTTGCTCTATTTTGCTATTGCCTTATAAGGTCACAAAATTCCTATCTGTGATGTCAATCCTTGCCATCTGCTGTTGGATAACTTCCATTAAGCCAATGACACATGTTCTGTTAAATGATGAGACCCAGTTCCAAATTAAAAAAAAAAGTTCTGTATCAATTGAGGTTAGTTTCAAATGTGAATGGTGATGATGTCCAATTAAAAGTGCTATAAGATATACACTTCTCACTTAAATGTTCTTAAGTAGGTGTTACAAGCCTTATAAACTGACTTAGTGTGTTCGGGGGGAAAAATATCATTTTTTTTTAATCTCATGGCTGTCTTTCTAAGGTTGACATTATGTCTGCATTCCAGCCATTGAGAAAGAATGAAAGAGAAACGGACTTTGGCATTATTCATTCAGAAATTATTTGTGGAATCCACCACATGATAATTCTACTTGTATTCCATAAGCTATATCTTAGTAACAGAGACACATCTACCCACAAGGGCGGCAAATTCTTCTTGGTAGCCAAATTCCAGCTAAAGAAAAGGAGGATACATATTGAGTTTCAGAAAGCAACCAGCAGACTCTGATATACCCAAGTCCACATACATAAGAAAGAAGAGAGAAAAACAATGAGTATTTTAATGCCATACTGATCCAGATAAATTCAAGATAATTAAAGAAGATGATCTGAAGTCATCTAAGAAGACAGATGCTACTGGGGATAGTTTAGGAGGTATTGCAGGCAGTGTGAGTAACTGGGGAAATTTTGATTCAGCCAGATTTCCATGGTCCTCATTGCCTTCTGCTGCTGACGTCTCCAGTACATCTCTTAGCTTCTCATTTCCCTTTGTATACCGGAAACACTGAACAGGAAAATGGCATATTTTGGACAATATTAATGTGGTTCCTTTGGTTTCAGTTATATTTCAACACAGGTCTTTGGGTAATATTTCAAAACAATTTTTAAAAGCAATAAAATTTTCAGCTTTACTAAATCATATAAAATGTGTACCTCAGTCATCATCAGTGCAAACCAAGGAGTCTGTCATCATAAATCTTAACTTCTGTGACATTGAATCTAAGAGGAGGGAGAGGACAGCATGGAATAGGGCCAATATAAAAGGTGAGGGATGAGGGTAACTATGGTGATGGAGTTAGGTACTATCTGGTGGACAAACCAGATAACCTCACAGGCTCTCCCTTCTTAGGCTTATTTTCTAGAGCACCCTCCTCAGATAGTCTATGAAATCCTGAAGTCCTCCAAGGCAAGGTTTAACCATCTCTTCTTTATTTACAACCTTTTCAGTGGGATACTTCAAACAGCTCCATGTCTCTAAATGCCATCCATGTGTCAATGTTCCCCACATTTATTTCTTCAGGGTTGGCATTTCCACTGATCTTTAGACCCACATATCAAAATGCCTACATGACATTTCCACTTAAATATGTTAGAGTTGTCTCATATTTAATATGTCCAGAAGAAAAAAGAAAATCAATTCCCAACTTTCTATAACGAAACACTTCTTTCTCAGTTGTGGTATTCCAAGCCCTCAGAGAAACAGAAACTAACATGGTATGAAATGTGAAAGGATTTTTTTAGGGTGTTTTAGTTGCCTGTGGCTGCCAAAACAAATTATTACAGACTTAGTGCTTTAAAACAAAAGCAATGTATTCTAACAATTATGGAAGGCAGAAGGCCAAAATCAAGGTGTTGGCAGGGACTTACTGCTTCCAGAGACTGTAGGGGAAATTCCAGCCCTTGTCGGTTCTGGATTCTGGTGGCCACTGACATTCCTGGGCTTCCTTGGATTGTGGTCACATCACGCGTGGTCTCTGCCTCTGTGGTCACATTGCATCCTCCCCTTATCTGTTTTCTCCTCATCCATATGCTTCCTCTGCTTTTCCCATACAATGACTCTTCCACTGGATTTAGGTCCCACTCAGATAATCCAGGATAGTATCTTAATCTGAAAATCTTTACTTTAATTACATTTACAGAGATTTTTTTTTTCCCCCAAAATAAGTTAACATTCACAGATTCTGGGGCTTAAGATGTAAAAATATCTTTATGGTAGTCACCATTCAACCCTACCACAGTCTTCCCTTGACCCCCACCATGTGCAAAATATATTTAACCCATCCCAACATCTCCAGAAGTCTCAACTCATTACAGCATAAGCTCTAAATTTATAATCTCCTCTATATATCATCAGCTCTAAAGTCAAAAATCTCATAATTTAATTCATTTAAATTAGATATAAGTGAGACTCTGGGCATGATTCACCTTGAAGCAAAATTTCTATTTGTGGACCTATAAAACTATAAAACAAATTATCTGCTTCTAAAATATAATGGTGAGACTTTGCTATTCCAAAAGGCAGACATTATAAGTAATGAAAAGGTCACCATCCCCAAGGAAGTTAAATCTAGCAAGACAAATTCCTTTTGGTTTCAAGGCTTTGGAGTAATCTTGTGTAACTCACAGGTCCACTATCTTGGCCTGGGGCTCACTTCTCTGAGCCTAAGGATCCATCTTCCTTGGCCTCTGTGCCCACTGCTCCACCAGCCTCTGGCTTTGAGTCATTCTTCCTTTTTCTTGAAGGATCACACACATTTGTAGCTGAGTAGCTCTGTATGCCTGTTTCTTACTTGTAGAATGTGGTAACCTTACAGCTTTCTATCATATCCTCATGTTCTGTTTCTTTCCGTCCAAGCTGGCGGGATGTCTATTGATATAATATTCTCAAAAACCTAGTAGTTCTAGGTGAATGACAGTGATCCAGACCATAAATAAGAGTATTCCACAGATCTTTTCTGATTAATCCCATTTCTATTCTTGGCTTATGGTAAGATCTTTGAATGGACCCGTAATTCACAAACTTTCAGCATAAAGTTGTCCAGCCACACCTTTGTCCCTCTCTTCAGAGCACTTTACAATAGTGAATTTGCTAATTTTATTATAGTATCTTATGATTT
This sequence comes from Lemur catta, assembly GCF_020740605.2. NCBI lineage: Eukaryota > Metazoa > Chordata > Mammalia > Primates > Lemuridae > Lemur > Lemur catta. The sequence continues at coordinate 14,435,127 of NC_059139.1, read as the reverse complement.
GGACAGGCTTACAACCTCCCAAGTCTGGCAATTTTGGTAAAATCGCCACCTTTTCTGCTTGTGTCTTCTGCTCTTCTGTCACAAATTTCTCTCTTCCTTTCTCTTAGGTGTCGTTGGATTTTGGACTCACTCAGATTATCCAGTATGATCTCCTTATTTCAAGATTTTTAACTTTGTTTAATCTGCTAAGATTTTTTACCTTAGAGATAACACTGCCAGGTTCCATGGAATAGGACATGAGATATCATAATTAGGGGTCACCATTCAACCCAAGACAGGTAAGATATATCTATGTGAGAGAAAACAGAGAGGCTGCCTAGAGATGACTGAGAGAGTAGTCTGAACACAGTGAAAATCTCTCCCTAATGATGGAGAGGGGTTGAGAAGTTTATAAACTACAGCACAGTGTAAGAAGTTTTCCAAAGCAATTTCTCTGCCATACTCTATCTTTGTAAAATTACTGTTCTAGTTCATATCAGCATCATACCTTGTCTAGACCGCTGCAACAGCCATCGTTACTCTTCTTCCTACTTCTCTATAATCCAGGCTACACACCATACTCTTTGTTGTGCTTTGAACAAATTCCAAATGTCTTTCTTTAGTCAACAAAGACCTGAATGAGATGAACCATGGATACCTCTCTGGCCTCAATTTTGGAGTTGTAAGAGGACTAATAAATAATGTTTATTTATTCAATAGAAATAAATAGTGTTTACTATATGCCAAACATGGCTAAGCACTTAAAATATTAGTAAAACTAATCCCCCAAATTATCTTAATTAACTGATGAATAAGTTGAGGCAGAGTGTTGGCGTCTTGTCCAAGGTCATAAAGCTAGTACTGGTATAAATGCAGTTGGCAGATGCAGGACTCAAACAGATGGAGGTTGAATGTCAGCTTTATTAATGACTGATGAGAGGTTGGAGGATGGGGTATAAGTGTAATATGTACTTTTTTAATATTCACTTTAGAGTTAAATTAACCATCATAACATCAAACTTCTCAACAGATTAGAAGGCACTCTCTATCAGGCAGACTGATTAGAAGAGAAGGGAAGCCTGAGAAGGCTCAGTCATTTATATCCCCATTTCTCCCCAAATCACTACTCAGTAGGTCTCCCTTACTCTCCTGGATCACACTGAATGAAAGGATACGACAGGAGGGCTGAAGTGTTGCTAGAATAAACATTCCTCCATATGGAAACCTGAGAAGAGAAGAATAAGTTTTTTCACCTGACACTGTCCCCAAGCTTGTTTAATCCCTTATCTGTTTGGCGCCTTTCATTGCTGTCTCTTTCTTAATCTCCAAGTTCTGTGATTTAATTCCTTAAACTTTTAGTGATCATAGTATTATTTTTATAAGAACTTGCTAATTAATAAAAACGTGACTCTCTTTTCAATTTTAAATTCTATATAATATAAACACTCCTGCTTTCTTAGTTTTCCTGATACTATTAGTTTTGAGTGGTTTATATTGACCATGATATTAATAGAGTAGATGAATCTTCATATGATTTCTTATTCTCAGCTCTGAACTGCACAGGAAAACCTTAGGACGTTTAAAAATAATAAAGTGGGAATAAAAAATATTATTTAGGTGGGACACTGATTCCATTTGTAGTATATTTGCTATTTTAACATATATTTATAAAATCATCGACCTATGGGAATAAAAAATGAATCAACAAAAAAGAAAAATCCTCCTTTGATGTGAGGTAAGAGGAAGAGTAAGTGTCAAAGAAGTTTGTTTCACATAAACCTAAACATAATTCAAATGAAACTAGTGAACCCAAATGTTGATTAATTTTCTAAAAGCTATATCTGCACTTAAATGGCTGGTGTTCAAAACATATTTGTTGAATGAATAAATTAATGAATTACTAACAAATGATAATAAGTTACTTGGAGTTACTTAATTTTTTTTTTTTATTTTATCTTGCCATTGGCTTTTGAGCAATTAGTTCCCAATAGTTAGAATGCCTTTCCAGAGTTCTTTATTTATCCTTTCAGATCTCATCTGGAATGTCACCTCATTTGGAAAACCTCCTCAGCAACACCCTCTCATCCACAACATTCTGTGGCACATAAGTGTATCGTAGAGAAAGACACAGCACTCTATTCCTAGCACCACCAGAGAGGGACATCTTCTGTTCCTACTGCCACCACACAGGGGCATCCCTCTGTTTCTAGCACCACCACAGAGCTACAACCCTCTATAGTTAGCTCTGTTATAGAATGTAGCATCATTTTAACCAAACGGAGTCTAATGCAACTCTGTCTTTTCAGTAACTAGACAGATTGTTTTTCACATTAACATTGGAGGTTCACTTTCAACATATTAAGGCTGCTATTTCTAAGTTCACATAGGCTCTGGACATACATATTTAAGATTGTGGATTCAAAAGTGCTGTGCTAGAATGATTTATGTACAGTCTCATGTAAAGCTTTTTTTTTAAAAGTAAGCCTTTTGCACTCCTGTCATGTAATGCTTTTCATGAGTAAGTTTTGCTCTTTTGTTCTTGACCACAATTCTGTCTTTCCCACTGTAAATACAGCAACTGTCAAACCAGCTGCTTTTCTAAACCTAGATATGTCATTTTTAAAGCCAGTTTTAAAATATATTTCAAATATTTATATATATAAAATATGTATATCAGGGATTTTGGAAATTGAAAATAATATTATATGTGCAAAGATTTTCTTTAGATGTGTGATGCTTAAAGTATATGAAGAATTATATGTATATATAAAAAACCAATTTTACTTTAATTATTTAAATTTCTATGAAAGAAGCTTCAGAGATTTTGGTACATTTTCATAGAGAAAAATTATTTGGGGCAAGTTTCATTACTATTTTAGGCATAGTGTTTTTTTAAAAAAATTGTCTATTATGGGTACATAATACTTGTATATTTTTAGAAGGTACATGTGATTTTTTTTTTTTTTTTGAGACAGAGTCTCGCTCTGTTGCCCAGCTAGAGTGAGTGCCGTAGCATCAGCCTAGCTCACAGCAACCTCAAACTCCTGGGCTTAAGAGATCCTACTGCCTCAGCCTCCCCAGTAGCTGGGACTACAGGCATGCGCCACCATGCCCGACTAATTTTTTCTATATATATTTTTAGTTGGCCAGATAATTTCTTTCTATTTTTAGTAGAGATGGGGTCTCGCTCTTGCTCAGGCTGGTCTCGAACTCCTGAGCTCAAACGATCCGCCCACCTCGGCCTCCCAGAGTGCTAGGATTACAGGCGTGAGCCACCGCGCCCGGCCACATGTGATGTTTTGATACAGATTTTATTCCATTGTGATAAGTGAATATACTTGGTGTAATTTCAATTTTTTTTTAATTTTTAATACTTGTTCTGTGACCTAACATATGGTGTATCCTTGGTAATGATCCATGAGCTGAGGAAAACGTGTATTCTGCAGCTGTTGGATGAAACTTTCTGTAAATATCTATTAAGTCCATTTGGTCTATAGTACAAATTAATAACAATGTTTCTTTGTTGGTTTTCTGTCTGAATAATCTGTCCAGTGCTGAAACTGGAATGTTGAGGTCTGCAGCTATTATTGTATTGGAGTCTTTCTCCCTCTTTAGCTCTGATAATATTTGCTTTATATAACTGGGTGCTCCAGTGTTGGGTGCATATATATTCAGATTTGTTATATCCTCTTGCTGAATTGGCCCTGTATCATTATATGATGACCTTCTTCGTCTCTTTTTATAGTTTTTGTCTTGAAGTCTGTTTTATCTCATATAAAACATAGCTACTCCTGCTCTCTTTTGGTTTCCATTTGGATGGAATAGCTTTTTCCATTCCTTTATTGTCAGTCTATGTGTCTTTATAGATGAAGTATGTCTCTTGCAGACAACATATGGTTGGCTCTTGTTTTCTTATCCATTCAGCCACTGTATATCATTGGAAAGTTTAGCCCATTCACATTCAGTATTATTATTGATAGATAAGGATTGACTCCAGCCATGGTATTATCTGATTTCTGGTTTTTTTGTGGTCCTCTCTTTCTTTCTTACTTCCATATTATCTTCTTTTGTTAAAAATGATTTTCTCTGATAGTATGCTTTAATTTTGGCTTTTTATTTTTGTGTATCTGCTGCAGACTTTTTGATTTGAGGTTACCATGAGGCTTGTAAAAAATTTTTATAACCAATTATGTTAAGCACATGACAATTCTGCTTACAAATAACAAATGAATAAAGGAACAAAGATAAATCTAACAGAAATTCTACACTTTAACTTCCTCCCCTTCCCTGCTTTTTAAATTTTTGTTGTTTCCATCCATATCTTTTTTATACTATCTTTCAAAAAGTCGTTGTAGTTATTTTTGATAGGTTTGTCTTTTAGGCTTCCTACTTAAGATATAAGTGGTTTATGCACTCTAATTACAGAGTATTCTCTATTTGTGTGCTTGCTGTTATCCATTATTTCTATACCTTTGGGTGATTTTTTATTGTTCATTTAATGTCCTTTTCTTTCCAATTGAAGAACTCCTTATAGCATTTTTTATAGGACATGTCTGATATTAATAAAATCCCTCAGCTTTTGTTTGTCTGGGAAAGTCTTTATTTCTCCTTCATGTTTGAAGGATATTTTTGCAGGATATATTATTTTAAGGTTAAGGGTTTTTTTCCTTCAGCACTTTGAATATGTTGTGCCATTCTCTCCTGGCTTGTAAGATTTCCACTGAGAAGTCTGCTGCTAGATGTATCAGAGCTCCTTTATATGTTATTTTTTTCTTCTTTCTTGCTTCCCTTAGGACCTTTTTTTAATCAGTGATTTTGGGAGCTTGATTATTAAATGCCTTGAGGTAATGTTATTTGGGTTAAATCTACTTGGTGTTCTAGGACCTTCTTATACTTGAATATTGATATCTTTTTCCAGGTTTGGAAAGTTCTCTTTTGTTATTTCTGTAAATAAACTTTCTATTCCAATCTCTCTACCTCCTCTTTAAGTCCAGTAACTCTTTGATTTGCCCTTTTGAGCCTATTTCTAAATCTTGTAAGTGTGCTTCATTTTTTTTATTATTTCTTCTTTTTTCTCTTCCAACTCTGTGTTTTCAAACAGGCTGTCTTCAAGCTCACTAATTCTTTCTTCTGCTTGGTCAGTTCTGCTTTTGAGAGACGCTGATGCATTTCTCAGCTTGTCAATTGAATTCTTAAGCTCCAGAATATCTGCCTGATTTTTTAAATTATTTCAATTTCTTTGTTACATATATCTGATAGGCTTCTGAATTCCTTCTCTGTGTTTTCTTAAAGTTCATTGAGCTTCGTCAGGACAGCTACTTTTAATTCCTTGTCTGAAAGGTCACTTATCTCCATCACTCCAGGATCAGTCACTGGTACCTTATTTAGTTTGTTTGGTGAGTTCATGTTTTCCTGGATTTCTTGATGCTTGTGGATATTCATCAGTGTCTGGACATTGAAGGGTTAGGTATTTATTTTAATTTTCACAATTTGGGCTTGTTTGAACTCATTCTTCTTCAGAATGCTTTCCAGGTATTCAAAGGAAATTGAGTGTTGTGATCTAAGTCTCTGATGAATGCAGCTGTAATAGTCCTAAGGATCCCCCAAGCCCAGTATGACTCTTGAAGATGCCTGGTAGTACCACCTTGGTGGACTTGAGTAAATTAAGGGACAATTCCCTGGATTGCCAAGCAAAGACTCTCACTCTTTTCCTTCACTCTCTGTGCTTGGCTGCTGGATTTTGAAGAGTGACGTGGATACTCCCTCGTGGGCACCAGCACCTGGTCAACCCCTGAAGCCAGCCTAATTTTATCCAAAGTCCATGGCGACTTTTGCCTGGCTACCTCTGGTATTTATTCAAAGCCCAAGGGCTTTTTAGTAAGCAGGCAGTGAATCCTGCCAGGACTAGGTCCTTCCCTTTAGGGCAGCACATTTTCTTCTGGCCCATTGCGGGGCGGGGGGGGGAGGTGTCAAGAAATGCCATCCAGGAACTAAGGCCTAGACTCAGGGGCCTTAGGAATCTGCTTGGTCCTTTATTTTATAGTAGCTGAGCTGGTACCCAAGTTGTAAAACAAAGTCCTCTGAACTTTTCTTTTCCCAAGTGGAAGAAAACTCCCTGAGCCACGCTGCCTATAGTGGTGGGGAAAGCTGACAGAGGCACTGGCTTGGCTGCCACATCTGGTGTCTCACTGGGTCATATGCACCCCCAACTCCACTGGCGATGAGCCAGCATAGCCACAGGAATTGTCCCAGGACTGCAGCCTTTCTGGCCTGACTGCCTTACAAATTCAGTCCAGGCCCCAGGCTGGTTTTTATCAACTGGTGGTGGGGATAGCCAGAATTTGGTTTCAGTCTGGAGGATTTCTCTCTGGCTGAGCTGGTCTAAGTGCTTCCTCTGTGGGCACTGGCAGTAGTCTGCCCCGTGCTATGTTCCCCTGTGCCAGGGTGGCCCTGGGTTTCAATGCAAAGTCCCACAATCACTTCACTCTCCCTCCCACAGGTGCACAGCTTCTCTCTTCACAGGTTGTCCTGGCACAGTATGGCCGGGGGATGCCGTCGTGTGGGTGGCATAGGCAATGCAAGAGTGTCTTTTCTGCCCTCTTCAGTGCCTTTTTCCTTGATGTAATATTAAAACCAGGTACTATGACAGCTCACCTGACTTTTGGTTCTTCTGAAGTGTTGCGTGCTTGGCCAGTTGTGGAACTTGTTTTTTGTGCAGAGGGATGATCATTGGAAGTTTCTATTCAGCCATTTGCTCCGGCCCCCAGGCATAGTTTTATAGTGACTTGTTATTAAATAAAAAAGTGTCAGCACAGAGGCCGGGCGTGGTGGCTCACGCCTGTAATCCTAGCACTCTGGGAGGCCGAGGCGGGTGGATCGCTCAAGGTCAGGAGTTCGAGACCAGCCTGAGCGAGACCCCATCTCTACTAAAAATAGAAAGAAATTATCTGGCCAACTAAAAATATATATAGAAAAAATTAGCTGGGCATGGTGGCACATGCCTGTAGTCCCAGCTACTCGGGAGGCTGAGGCAGGAGGATCGCTTAAGCCCAGGAGTTTGAGGTTGCTGTGAGCTCGGCTGACGCCACGGCACTCACTCTAGCCCGGGCAACAAAGTGAGACTCTGACTCAAAAAAAAAAAAAAAAGTGTCAGCACAGGCTTTAATTTGGGTCATTCCATTTTGTAAGTTCAAAAATACTAAAGACTAGGTTCTTAGCAAATGAATCCTGAGTCTACTTCCATAATATAAACTTCCTCAGAGAGTAATAGTTTTCCATAGTGTTTCAGCGTCTTCAAGGTCAGCCCATTTTCATGTATATGCAGAAAAGATATAAGTGATGTATGTCTCCAAGGATGCTAGAATATCTGTGAATCTTCAGCAATACTTCTATCTACCTATCTTCCTATCTGTCATCTATCTACCTATTCTAACTAAATTTTATCAAATCTATTAAATATGATTTTATGGATTTAAAAAAAATAATTTTTTTTCATTAAGAAATAAAATTTGTCTGTGTTCTCCTCCCATAAATTATATTTACACGTCAAAGAGTGCATTTATATTCTTGTCTTGGGATTTCAAGCAAAATTCATTTTTACTTGAGTAAAAAATATTGTTTATTCTTTTACTTAAGTAAAATAATAAAGACTACTTACTTTTCAAACCAAAGTTAGATACTCAGTATGATTGAGAAGTTAGATCATACATGAATTTCAGCTTTCTAAGGAGTATGTGTGTGTGCATGTATATATATTCTACATATGTGTATTGTCCACATATATGAAACTTGCCAATATGTAATCTATTTTAAGTCAATTTGTCCTTATCCCATAAGGTATTTTTATTCTTACTTGAAAGGTAAAATGAAATGAATAAAAGGTGGTATTGTTAAGGTCAGATTAATCTATAATAAATTAGCTTTTAATGTGCCAAATATTAAGTCCACCCCAAAAGCTCATCACTTTTCATTTTATGTATTCAGGTAAGTGAGTCTGGGAGACTGATAGCCACCTAGGAAGACATCACTCTTGAATGCCCAAATGTAGCATAAAGAAAATGGACATTACTTGGAGCTTACAGTAATCTCAGAGGATCTTTATAGGTATTGGCTTAGTCATAAATTGACAAAGAACCTTGTTTGCCCTCAGCTGTCAAGAACCATAAGAAAAGATGTTTAACATGCTTTGAAAAACGTTAATGGATGGTCATTTGTTTAAACTCCAGCTGTGGCACTTTGCTCGCATTGTTTCCTTTTCTTGGAAGAATTACAAAACCCCCCAAAAAAGCTTTCTAGCTATAAATTTTCATAGTAATTCAATGGTCCTTTCATAATCTGAAATATTGATCAAATTGCATTTAAAAGTTATCAGAAGAAGTTATATTTAAGGGATTTAAGTTAACAATTAGATCCCGTCCCGAAAGCATTTCACATTTACATGGTGATATACTATGTAGAATTAAAGATGCTGTAATTTTAATGATTTTTCAAATTAACACTTAGTAAACAACATGACTACTATACATAATGTGACATAAAATTGTATATTTGGAGATGCTTCAAATTGAGGTCTATTAAAAAAAGAGCTTTTATAAAAAATAATGAAGACATTAAAATATCTTTTTTCTTGTCTTGAAATTTGTAATCGTGATAAATGTCCTTATTAGATCTTAATATGAAATATTTTTTCTTAATCTTTATAATCTCAGGCAGTAAGGTTAAGTTGTTGGCTTTTAGTTATTTTTATCCTAAAATGATTTTTATATGATCTCTATTTATTCCTTCTTAAAACAACATGTTTTTATTCTTTAATAAAATATCTTATTATAAATTAATAGAATTTAGTTTTCTGTCCCCCTTACCTATATTTGCTTTATACATTTGTACATATTTTGTACATATTTTGCTTACACATTGTACATATTTTGATACTATAGAACTGTGGTCCCCAACCCCTGGGCCAGGGACAGGTACTATTACAGTACTGGTTCGTGGCCTGTTAGGAACCTGCTGCACAGCAAGAGGTGAGCAGCAGGTGGGGAGCCAAGTTTCTTCTGTATTTACAGTGGCTCCCCATCACTCGCATCACCGCATAAGCTCCACCTCTTGTCAGATGAGCAGCAGCATTAGATGCTTATAGGAGCACGAATCCTGCTGTAAACTGCACATGTGAGGGATCTAGGTTGCATGTTCCTTATGGGAATCTAATGCCTGATGATCTGAGGTGGAGCTGAAGGGGTGATGCTAGCACTGGGGAGCAGCTGCAAATACAGATTATCATTAGCAGAGAGGTTTGACTGCATAGTAAATGTAATGCATTTGAATCATCCTGAAATCATTCCCCACCCCTGGTTCATGGAAAAGTTGTCTTTCATGAAAGCAGTCCCTGGTGCCAAAAAGGTTGAGGACCACTGGTTTAAAATATGGAGTAAAACTTGTATGGACAGGGAATACTCATTTTCAAACCAAATTTGAACTTACTATATATTCGCGGAGCCTGATCCCACAGTACTATCAATTTCCTAAAATCCCTATAGCCGTGACTATAACTCCTTTTTATGTGTATAGCTCTTAGCTAATCCTGTGCTAATGAACTGTTAACTAGTGAAACCTAAGTTTACTGGGATTACTGCTCTAAAGAAGAATACTGCCTTGAACAGTCTTACATCCTTCTCCAAATGGGGAAATCAGGGAAGGGTATTTATAGGATTTTAACACTGATATGGCAAGGCTAGCAATTAGTAGAGTTTACCACATAATAGCTTTGGATTTGTGGGCAAGAGATGAGGTTAGGTTTTTGAAGTGAATGTTGTAGAACAAGTAGTTATTCTTGTAAATTATGTAATTGGTTCATGTCATATACTATAGGAGCCAGAGGTGTTTCAAGCAAAGCAACTAGATTTTTTTTTTAATTTTTGCTCTCAAGATTGTTTAACACAGGGACAAAGAATTATTTTGGTGTCAGTTATTAATATTAGTCACACTCTCCTTTCATTAACTCTTATCCTGAGCTCAAAGATACCACATTATGGTAATTAGACATGGTCAAGAGTTGATCTTCACCACTGCATAGTGTTTATAGTGGTCATATGATGAGCTCTGAAGGTAGTTGTTACAGTATCTGTACCAGAGTTTTCTATTCTTTTTTTGCTGGATCATTTGATAGGCTAGCAATTGCACAGAAATATTGAATTCTCTTGAAATCACTCATTTGAGCACTGAAACATATGCATACCAGAAAGGATTATAACCAGAATTTATAGTTCACTTGCAAGGCAAAAGCCAAGATTGTTTAAATCACGGAACAGTAATATATCCCACGCATCAATCCAAAGAACCCACAAAATACAATTTGGGAGTATTAAGCAAATTATCTAATTTCATGATATTTTTGTTTTCTAAGTTGTTTAGTAATATTCAACATAACAGACAGGTCCATAGAATGTAAATGCAATAGTTTCCTCCTAAGGCAGTATACATTGTAACTCAAGTGGGCAGTATTATTTCTACAATAGCTCTATTTGAAACACTGCTTGTCCAATTTCATAAACTTTTCTGATGACGAACTTGACAGTCTTAGTGACCCGATCTAGTTTATACATTCTCTAAACTATAATATGATGTAGTTTGCTTACTTCCGTGCCTATTATAAACATGAAAAAAGAGCTTTGGAAGCAGAAATAGTGCAAAATTTTCCTTTAGTGGTTCAAGTTTGTGAACTCAAATAGAGGCTGTTTTTGTCCTTTTGAAAATTATAGTATCTAAAGAGCTCCCTATGTCTCCCCATTCCCCTTCCTCTTTTTCTCTTCTAAGAGGGGCCAAAATAAATTTGGGTTTTATTCAAGTCTACCCTGAGGCAGGCATCACTTTACCGAGATAACTGACTCCCATCCAATTTGTAGATAGCAGCCAATAGGCTTTTGTGCCACAAAGTCAATGCCAGTCTGTAGGGCGCCCCCCCATGATCTGTTTTCAGTCAAAGCCATGCCAGCAAACTCAGAAATAGTTTGTCTAAAGACAGCTGGAGTGAATTTTAGTAAAACATAATTAAGAAGGGGTTTCATAGGCAACAGGCCATAACAACCAAAGAGAAGACATAGTTACAGACATTTAAAACAAATATTGATAACAAATTATGATTTTTAGAAATGTAATTTTTAAAGCCATTTTTAGTCAAAATAACTTAGGAATAAGTCAAAATTCCAAAGACTTAATGTATATTTTGGTGATAAAAAAGGAATCTCTGTATTATAGACTCAGGATAACTTGGACAGTTTATAAAAAAGAAGCCCAAGTTCTAATTTTAGTTTCCATAAAACATCCAAGTCGTAATTTGTAGTCAAGACTTAATCATATACCATACAAATGTTAACATTTACATGGCTTTGTCAACACAAGTTAATATAATTCATTAATTTTAAAAATAGTATGTATGTATGATAAACTTAAGTAAAATAAATCATATTTCTCCAGATTTTTAAAAGTATAGTATGTCTCAAATTTGCCTTTTCTTATCTATTAATAAACTTCTGAATTAAGTTTAACATTTAAATATTTCTATGTTTAAAAATACAGATATATAAGTATGCAAATAATATAATTAAACTTTTAATTTTAGCCTTAAAATTAATCTATCACCAGATTAAACAATACAATGTATGTATTATATCATTGATTTTTCATCTTACTGAATAGACAAAATATTTAACTTCTACTCATATTTCAATTTCTCTGTAAAGATATATATATGAATTATCACATTTAAATAAAGTAATAAACATTTTTTTCAGATATAAAAGAAATCTAGATAGCAGGAAATCAAGAATGGTTTAGTCTTTATTCTTTTCATGAACACATATTTTATATCAGTTTATTTTTTAAGGTATCAAAGTAAAATTGCCCTGGATAGAATTAAATAGATGGGGAAGACTTTATTTAAAACTATTGAAACAGGAAGATTTATTGAACTCAACGCCACTAAAACAAAATGTGGGAGAGTTTTTAAACACCAAGATGACCTAGTAGAAAAGTACTGGAGGAAGTTAAGGGGGAGGTTGGTTAATGTGATTAGGCTATCTGTGTTTGTAATTGGTGGTTATGAGTGTTAGCCTCCTACTTTTTCACAGAGACAAGGAGATAAATGCACTAATAGTCACAAATTCATCTTGATTGACACTTCTTTCCTAAGTCATTTTGGATTTTTTAAGTGTGTATCTTGTTCTATATATCCCATTGGGTTTGAATTTGCTCATTTGTAACGATACTTTCCTCATTTTTCCTTAACATTCTAGTCACTTTCTAGTAGTTATTAAATCTCCTCAATTATAATGTTAGTCCTGTGAGAGCAGGAAGTCTCTCATTCATTTTCATCTCTGCAGTGGTGCCAATACGATTTTGCAATTATATTGATTTAATTATGAAATTTTAATACTGAATTTAGCCCAGGGTTGATTCATTCTCAACACTTAAAAGTGATATTTTTCTTTTTAAAAAATGTAACATTAATACTAAATTCTGATTTCACACCTAAAAGGAAGCTTCTGGTTAAAGATGGTAGGTTGCATGTACACACACTAGCCCTCACTGCTTCCTAAGTAACCACTAAAATGTTTTATTAATGTTATAAACCAACTAGCAAGGATTTTATAGAATAGACATAAATAATAAAATTTTAAAGGTGAAAAGCAGATGGACCCAAGTATAACATACCCTGCAGTGGACCTGAAAACTCTAAGTCTTGAAATGGCAGGGAAAAAGCCAAGAAGGCTCATGATGCAACATTCATGATGCAACCCTATAGGACTTTGTCACCACTCTGTGATTGGTATCATTGAGTGCCTCTGCTAGGAAAGTGACAGTGCTCTTACAATAAAAGAATTAGTTGAAAATCCGTATATGTATATGCTCTATTAGATTCCTCAATCTTTTTGACTTTATGATTTCATTTGAATGTCCTTCCCTAGTCTAGACTAAAGATTGAAGTTTATTTTTTTGAGGACTCTCTTGGGTGTCTGTGAGTTACAAATTGATTTGAGGACTAAGTGCTCAAAATGAAAAGAGAATAAAGTAAAAATGCATACTTTTGAAGTTGAGTCCTTCAAATTTATTATTTATCCAAAACTAAGAACTATGATAGGGAGTAGTATAGCTCTCATAGAAGAGATTTTTCTTAATATTTTAACCAATCTTTACCCAGAAAAGAAAAAAAAAATGGACAATTGATCAGGACACCTAACATCTGAATAGGAAGAGATCCAGTAGTAGAAAATAAAGAAACTGTTCAGAAATGTTTAAAGGAATAAAAAAAAATTAGACAAAAAGAAATAAATGAGATGTCTCAGAAAACATGACTTTTCGTATTGAAAGAGGCCATTCAATGACCAACTCAAAGGTTGAAAATAGAATAAAATGAAAGGTAAACTTGTGCTTTTTTCATTAACAGACACTACCTATTTTTAGTATTTAAAAACACTTATCTGCATCTATGGAAGTAACATTCATCGGGTGTTGGGCAGGTGGGAGAGGGGAGGAAGGGTGGGTAAATTCGCACCTAATATGTGTGGTGCGCACTTTCTGGGGGATGGGCATGCTTGTAGTTCTGATTTGGGCAGTGCAAAGGCAATATGTGTAACCAAAGTGTTTTTACCCATGTAATATTCTGAAATAAAAAATAAAAGTGTATGTACAAGAAAAAAAAGATTTTCTAAATATAGTAATATTGACACTTTTGAAATATTGAAAGTAAAAAGTTTATAGATCAAAAGCATAATTTTTAATTGACTACAGCTCAGTATATGGAGATGTGCATAATATTTTCAAATATTCTAAGGGAGGAGAGTCAATAAGTATACTTTTATTCCAATTAAACTTTGATAAGCATATATAAGAATGACACTTTCCCCCATGAGAAAGATAGAATAGATTGCAATTGTGATCAATTACATGAATTTTTATTCTCTTATACTAAGATCAATTGCCTTTTTTCCCTATTCAAACAAAGATTGTCATAATTTGTCTTCTTTATTATCATAGAGGAAAAAAAGGCAACTCAGTATGTTATCCTCCAGCATTTTTAATACTTTGTTGAATCTCATTTACATGCTGTATGAATATATTTATTGTGCTGAAAGCCAATTACCTAATGTTTTCTAAGTTGTTCAAGGCAGTAAGCCAGGATATTTCTAAGTTATAAGCATATTGATTTTGACAGTTAAGAGAGTTTGAGATTTCTGTATTAATTACTCAGTTTACATAAAAATGAGTTTTATGTTATTTGTGCATTCTTATAAACATTTCAAAATCACAGAGCAATTACAGAATTGCTACAATGGTAAGAGATGACTAATTTAACATGATGCAACTACATCACTATTCATATATCATAAAAATGGACATCTTAGGCTTAGAAATTATGATAAACTATTAGTTTTAAGAATACATTTAGTTCTTAATATATATGCCTACCTGGCAATAATTAATTTCATTATGAAAACAAATAGTAGCTTCTATTTTGCCATGTTTATATTATATTATTATTACATAAAATAATAATAAGTACAAAATACTGTGGCAAGCAAATGTTGAAATTCCTATATTACATAAAATTGTATTACAAATATAGATATTTTAGAAAAGGCATTTTTTTGTTGAATCCATTCTTTTTGGGTATTTCTCTGAGAGAGATGTAATAAAAGAGCCTTGAGAATAAAAAATTTAAAAGGGGCAAAGAAATTTGCCTATGTTAAGGCTTTCAGAAGAAATAATTAGTGTGAGATATACTGAGAAATCCCAGTGGGGGTTAATTAATTTTTTTAATGTTGCTTAAGGAGTAATGATTTTGCCATTTTCTAAATCTATTAACACAAAAGTCTTGTGCCTCAGCTCCCCAATGAGTTTACCCTTCCTCTCCTTTTCTCAGCTGTATGCCTCCTCTCCATTCTAATATTGCTGTAGCATTCAAATGAGAGTTAAAATGAGAATTTCTAAAGTTTGAAGGGAGCTTCGGAATTTACCGTACAAACCAAGCATATTCTGCCACTAGATTCTCACAATAATCCCTGGGAAGCTGTGTTATTATTCATAATTCATTGTTAAGAAAATAAAAGAGGACCAGAAGACAGAATTGCACATCAGGTAAATGGAAGACCAAAGACTTTAAACACATGTCTGTTAATATTGATTTCAATAAAACTTCTCTTATTTCACAAGTGTCATTATTTTTAATACCCCAGGATAATGAGTCATTGAAACATGTCAGAGATCTGTTTATTTCTTGTTTAGTACATTATCCAGACTTGGAACATGACTTGAGGATCCAGAGTAACTTGAACATTTGCAATATGGAAATTTTGGACACTGTCATTTATTTTCCTAGCAGAAATAGCTAAGATGCTAGTTCTGCATCTACTGACCATATTATTCCTTCTCTCCTTCCCAATAAATGGAGTTACTGAACCTTAATTTTACCCCAAAAACATCTTAAAGCATCTTATTTTTCTATCAGTCATACATTGGCCACATCTTGGCAGTATTTTTTTCTTAAAAGGAAGCAAAGTAGTTTTTATGTTTTCCTAGGATTGTATTCAGTTTTTTACTACAATTTTGTAACCCTCCAAGACTTATTTTTGCTAGTGTCTGGACAACTTATTTGTGTTTCTCAGGTTCTTTATGGTATTTACTTTTATAATATTAAGTAGTTTTATGTTGTTTTGGTTTCAAAATAATACTAAATAAACAAGCAAATCTATGATGAATCTATTGGATGAAAAACAAGCAATCAACATCCATTCCATTTTATTTGACCAGTTTTACAAGTTACTTCAGGTAAAAACTACTCATCAAGTAATAAAGGTAGGTATATATGAATTACTACAGTTTATGACCTAGATAAATGCATACCATATCTAAAGAAAATTTTCTTAGCTTAAAGTAGTAACTCAACACTAGGTGATTTCATATCAAAGATTGTATAATTCTCCAAAAGCATAATAAAACTTTCAAAATTATATTGCTATTGATTTTATTCTTAAGTTTAGGAAAGATTAGTGGCTCATATGAGGAGACACAACTCAGTGGCATTATAGCAAATGCAGGAAAAGTTTTAAGAGTAATCATTTGTGAAATGATCCTCCTTTTGTTTTTAGAAATTATATTAGTGGTCATTTTCAATGATTTAAATCCTAATTCATAATTTTTATTTATATCTATCTGACTCAAAAGCTTATATTTCATCTAACTCTATAAACTATATGATTTTACTTATAACAACTACTTTTGCTATATATGTCAACTGTGGCTGAGTTATGACATTGCTTCTTCAGTTAATGGTAGCATTCCAAACCATTCATCATTAACCAAACCAAAAAATACTGCATAAATATTTGCAATGAAATGGTTTCTGGCAGGCTGCAGTAATATATGTGATCTATATTTATCAGAGAAAAAATATGAATTTTTAGAATAAAGAAAAAGTCCTTCAGTTTATTCCATTCTAATACATTAATGCATTTGTCTTGAATTTCAATATCTTCTGGAATAGTAACTGATTCTGTATTTATACACAGTAGATTTACCCGTATGTATTACAACAACTGCATCGTGGTATGATAAAGTTCAGGACCAAAACTAAAGATATTAAAATGTAAAATTAAAGAATGCTTTTGCACTATAACTGGTAGGAGACAGAACCAAGTGTTATTAATCATAATCAGTTATCTAACCTTAAAAAAAGTTATATCCTCAAAGCTATTTTTCTCCATTAGTGAGTGAAATAATATTAGCTTTATAAATTAACTTTCACAAAATTCCCAGCAAATTTTAATAGGTTAGCAATGTAGTATAGCATAATTTTCAGGTACAATAAAACACTTTTGGTATTTATATTATCATGCCCACTAAATTAAATGAAGCTTAGTGAGCTCTTATTGTTAGGAGTTTAGGATGCCATTCACCCTACCCCCTCCTACTTTAAGAGATATGACGTGTCACTAGTAAAATGGAAAACCAAATATTCCTTTAGTAAGTATTACTCAAAACTGAAAGGATTATGTTGGAAAGTTGCCATAGAAAGTGAGTTGTTGAAAGGAATAGACTCTCAGAATCAAGATGCCCAGGAGGGAAAGTAAGGTGGAGGGGGAATCAGATCTTTGCTACTCAGTCGTGAGACCTTCAGTTCAACTAATTCGATAAAAATAATGCTCATGACAACTTGTCTGTGGTTGTCCCCACTCTCTCTCTCTCTCAAGCTGCATGCAAATGAGAAAACAGTTGGCCCTCACTGTGCTAGAAGCCGTCCTATTCCACCAGGAAAGCTCATTTTAGAATAAACCTGGCACTGTTCATGACAGCGTACAGAGAAACTGTGTCATCGGTGACCTTGTTGAGCTACCAAATCCACCAAACATTTATAAACTCTTTCCCTATCGTTGGATATTCTATTTTTTTGAACCAGTAAATAGACTTTAATATGTAAGTTTTTCTACACAAGGGAAGCCAGTTTATTATGCATCTAAAATTGCAGGCAGAAGAACTTCAGACTTGAAAGAATCTGAAGAATCTGTGTCCTTGATATTATTGAATTGCTGAATGAGCCAAAACGGAAACCCACATATTCACTCTGGGAGCACACCATATATAATACATACTTAGGATACAGCATTAAGGAAACTAAAAGGAAAAATCTTGGAACTTGTACCTTGAGATCTACTTGTTCCCTTCAGTTAGGTCTCATAATACCACTGGTGGCAATTTATAAACTAATACATTGTCTTCAATGATTCAGCCAAATCAAATTTGAATTTCTGTTTACCTGCAATCCAGCCATCTTAACCGATATATATATAGATATATATATATTTTTTTTTCCATTAGTATGCCAACCACCCCGACCTAAGCTAGCATTACCTCTGGACTAAACTTATATTAGCCTCTCTTGTTCACAAGTTCTAAATTTGTCCTACAATTAATTCTTCAAACTGAATCCTAACTCTATGTTAAGAATATCAATATCATCATGTCTTTCCTTAACTTACAATGCCCCAAAGGTTTTCTAAATCTTTGAGGATAAAGGACAAAAGCCTTTATTATCTCCTACAAGGTTCTCTAATGGACCACATACTGGAACTCATTTTCATATATTCTTCCTTCATTTTCCATGCTCTAGCCAAAAATCTTCCTTTTATTCAATTCCTTGAGGGCACCGTGATTTCTCTTGCAATAGGTACTCAGTACATAATATTTTATATGTTTACTATAAGTATAATTGCTTTTAAGAGCCAGTTAATTTACCTTAAATTGAGGGGACTTCAAAAAGTTCATATAAAAATGGAATTAAATTATAAAAATAAAAATATAAACTTTATTTCTCAACATAATCTCCATCAAGTTCAAGACATTTTTATAAGTGATGATATCAGTCATTTAGCTCATCTCTAAAGAAATAAGTTAATAGGAGTTTAACCATGTCAGTGCAGTCTTTTTTACATCATTATCTGAAGATAAATGGGTGCTCTCTGCAATTTTTTTAAGGTTTGGAAACAAAAAGAAGTAAAAAGGAGCAAAAAATCAGAACTGTAAGGTAGATGTCTAAATGATTTTCCATCAAAATTCTCACAAAGTGGGCCTTGTTTGATGAGAGAAGGGAGCAGGAGTATTGTTATGGTGGAGTAGGACTCTCTGGTGAAGCTTTCCCAGATGATTTTCTGCTAAAGCTTTGGCTAACTTTCTCAAAACACTCTTGTAATAAGCAGATGTTATCATTCTCTGGCCCTCCAGAAAACCAAGTAAAATGTCTTGAACATCCCCCAAAACTGTTGCTATGACCTTTGCTCTTGACCAGCCCATTTTTGCTTTGACTGGACCATGCCCACCTGCTGGTAGCTATTGCTTTGATTGTACTTTGTCTTCAGGATCATACTGGTAAAGCCATGTTTTACCTCCTGTTACAATTCTTTGAAAAAATGCTTCAGGATCTTGATCTCACTTGTATAAAATTTTCATTGAAAGCTCTGCTCTTGTCTGCGCTGATTTGGGCACAATGGTTTTGGTACCTGTCCCGTGGAAAGTTTGCTCAACTTAAATTTTTCAGTCAGAACTGTGTGTGCTGAACCAATGAGGTATCTATGGTGCTGACTATTGTTTCTGCTATTAATTGTCTGTCAGTTCTCTTCAATTAGGGCATAGACGAGATGAATTATTTCCTTGCAAATTGACGTGAATGGTCTGATGCTGCAGGCTTCATCTTCAGCGTCATCTCATCTGTCCTTAAAACAGATTTATCCATTTGCAAACTGGTGACTTCTTTGGGGCATCATCCCCATAAACTTTTTGTAAAGCACAAGTGATTTCACCATTCTTCCACCCAGGCTTCACTATAAGTTTGATGTTTGTTCTTGCTTCAAATCAAATTTTGTACAATTCACGTTGCTCTGACAGGGGCACTTTTCAAACTGGTATCTTATTTTTCTTAGTGCCTCAAACTAGATCCTGTTCAGACTTTGTTTTCAATTTTATTTTTCTAAATTTATGGAGTACAAGTGTTTTGTTACATGAGTATATTGCTAGTGGTTATGTCAGGGCATTTAGTATACCTATCACTGGAATAACAGACATTGTACTCATTAAGTAATTTCTCATCATTTATCTAACTCCCACTCCCCATCATCCCATACTCAATATCCATGTGTGTGTATTATTTAGCTCTCTGTTATAAGTGAGGACATGCGGTATTTACCTTTCTGTGTTTTAGTTGTCTCACTTAAGAAAATGGCCTCCAGTTCTACCGATGTTGCTGCAAGAGACATGATGTCCTTGTTTTTTTTTATGGATTAATAGTATACTTTGTATATATAGACTACATTCTCTTTATCCAATCATCTGTTGATGGACACTTGGTTGATTCCTTATCTTTGCTATTGTGAATAGTGCTGCTCTATACAAGTTAGTATGAGTTTATTTTGGTGCAACAAAAAATTGAGATGTATGTGCAGTTCTTTCATAATGTACATTTTCCATGAAGTTTTTGAAGACCCTGTCATACATAGAACACATAGATGCTCATTTAAAAAATAAATGTTTACATAAATTAACTAATATATTGATAAAAAGCTCTGTTCAAAGTCCTAGTCAACTATATTTAAGAGTGGTTGCTAAAATAATAATAATGATGATAATAATTATATGGGAACACATGAAAGACCCAGTGGAAACTCATTTTCTTGTTTGAAAATAACATCTCAAATGGCAGTACTCTACTGATAGAGAAGTGAAATCATCTTATTTTACAGTTGAAAAACAGAATTCTTTCTATTTCACTGCTTATTTCACCTATGAAGGATTAAATTATGTATTAGAGAAATATTGTGTTAAAATCAATATAATTTTGCTTTGCTTTGGCTTTTAATACTTATGTGCACAAGCATATAAATATGTGGGTAACATTTATTTGAGACATTTTCTACTTTAAATCAGAATTATTTTCATAATATTTCTAAGTTCAAGAAACCATCAGATATTTCAATTCTATTCTTAAATTGTCACCTAAAAAATTACGCCTGTTAAATTTTCCAACAATTAAAATAAAACCTTTAGAGAAAATTTCAACCAGCAAAGAATTTTCTTCCTTATTATTAATTATACTCTGATCTATGTAATCATGTTTTACCTCCAGTTATTTGATAATTGTGATATTACATCCTACTATTCTTTTTATAG
Source organism: Lemur catta (assembly GCF_020740605.2). Taxonomy (NCBI): domain Eukaryota; kingdom Metazoa; phylum Chordata; class Mammalia; order Primates; family Lemuridae; genus Lemur; species Lemur catta. The sequence continues at coordinate 14,414,439 of NC_059139.1, read as the reverse complement.
CTCTCCTCTTGAGAGAGATTCTTTACTATGGCCTCTAAACAGAAGTCTAATTTATTTGTGTATCTTTGCTCCTATTGCTTCCCAGCATGAGACAGCTCTTTGGTAGTCCTGAGGCCGCTTGCTAATAATAGCTGCATCTACTCCTAGACCTTTCCCAGGTGTTTTCTTTTCAGATGAATTCCTTGATGTTGATGACAAGGCAAGTCAGGTTATCTAGCCCCTGTTCAAGTTATTCCTGTACACATGATTTACCAGTTTATGGCCCCTTTATGTTTTTAACCTGTTTCCTCAAATATTCCAACGTCCCCTATTGAACTTGTCCCTATTTTATCTCTCTGTTGATTCTATCATCTTGACTAACACAAATTTGGGCATATAATAGGTGGCCAGATTTTTAGTGTTTCCATTTATGAATACAGAGTATTTTCCTGAGATACTCAAGTAAAGATTTTATCCAAAGAATTCAAGGAAAATGTTTGAGGATTCCATAAAATAATAACTTTTCTAAAAGATACCTATGCATTATAAATTCTGTCCAAGGAAGATATGAATGGCTTGAAAAATTTATCTGTACAGAAAACTATTCACAAATGTATTTAATTGACAGACTCCACTGTTTGTCTACTCTGTAGCCATCACTCCAGTATGCACATCGCTTCTTTGTCCACGGTTATCAAGGAGTCCATGCAACCCAGAGGTCAAAGTTAAATAGTCTAAGCCAATTATAATGATTCATTTTTTGACAGCAATTGGCTGAAAAATGGGAATATAGTACATTGAAACACACTTTTAAACAAAAGAAAGTTAATAAAGTCTTTTAGGGGAAGAAGGGTATCTAGAAATAATTTGTTCCTCTTGAAAACGTACATAAGATAAGGGCACTTCCTTATTTCAGCCCATAATATTGCCATTGATTGTGATGCAGCATTTTGGTCCTTCGAGGTGGCCAAAGTAAAAACATTGAGTTTGGCAGAGTGGAAAGAAAAGCTTCTGATGATATGACCAAATCTCTAATTAATCAATCCAGAAACAATATACCTGAGAAAATGTCCTAAGTACATAAAAAATTCATATTGCCAAAATAATTTTGGAGGGAATTTTTCTGTTATTGTATCTGAAGATATTTAAACTGACACCTTGTTTTGTAGAAAAATGTAATTGATCATAAATTTTCAGTTAAATTATTCACTATTTTACTTTCTAAGACAGGCATTTCACATACTCTGACAGTCACTATGAATGATTCTGAGTGTTTGAAAATAGCACAAAGGAACAAAATATTGGGCTTAATTTTTCTTATTTCCCTTTAAATTTTAATGATCAAATTTAGCAGATTGACTGCTTGAAATTTCATGTTTGAAGATCTTAAAAAGATACCATTAGCCCTATGAGATTATAGTAAAATGGTGGCATCTCAATCTTTCAAAGATATTGATGCTCTCATTTCATGCAGCAAAATTGATTACGTGAACTTTAAAGTACGTTTATGAAGACAAAGCTGCTTATTTAAAATCTGAAATATTAAAAGCATGAGTTGATTTTTTTTCCATTTTTTTATACATTTTTAAGAACCCTATTATGTGAGGAATTAAATATGATTCTTTCCATGATGACACTTTTATGTTTGTTTTCTAGGAAAAAAAGATATGATGGGAAAATGTGTTTTAAGTATCTGTAAAGAGAGACTAATTTTTCTTTTGAGTTATTGAAAGAAATTTTAATTAAATCCTGTTTACATATTCTACAGTATAACATTGTAATATTTCCTAAAAGAAAGTTAAGCAAAAATATTTTCTTCTTGTCAGCTTATAGTATGTGAATAAAAAGACAGTGTTTTGCCCCTAGACCTTTGTTACCACAGATTTAAAGGATACCGTTACAAAAAATATTTTTAGAAAGTAATAAAAATACCTCGAGGAACTATTTTAGAACTTCAACTCTGTATATTACATAAATATCTGACAGAAATTTAAAATTTAAAAATATAAAGTTTAGGTTCAAATGTCTAAATAGTAACTGCTGATTAACAATATATATATATTTAGTTTTAATTTCACAAATCTAAAACCATTTGACTTAATATATTTCTATAGAAATGGAAGACTGAAGAAGTCATATTTCACTTTTTATTAATATATTATTTATATAAATGCTTGATAATTATAAGTAACTTCATATTTCTGATGACAATGCACAGAGAAGTAAGAAGTTGACCTCAGTGTATATAGTTCATGTATTTGCAGGGAAAAATAATATGTTAATCTGTCACATTTATAGAAATATTTCTTTTTACAGAGTATGTTATATGAAAATGTGGTGGATACAAATCCAAAAGGAATCTATAATATTTAACATTTTTCTTTTGTTAAATCAATGTACATAAATGAAAATACTAAGTTTGCAAGTGTTTGTTAAGCTTCAAGTACGTAAAGAAAATGGACAAAGGTGTTATCTCTACTATTAGAGAGGAGGTGACTTCTATATTTGCCTCATATGAACATGAACATATAAATCATAAATGTACATCATAAGCCAAGAAGAAGTAGAAGGCTAAGGAAACCTCTGATTTTACACTAATTACAGAAATATCTGTGACCTAAAATATGACTGAGGGTCCTTGGGCCATTCTCTGCTACCGCAAAGTATCTGTCATCAGATCAGACTCAGGACTTAGTGGTACCTTTCATTTCAAACAGCACAAATCCAATTCTGACACTATAACCAACTAAGATATGCTTTATAAAATACTTGTGGGAATACACGACGAGGGAAGATGTAATACTCTAGACGGCAAACATTATAAAGTATTCCAGGCAGCTATCCCTGCCCCGCAGCATCTCTTACCGGCCTCCCGTTGCTAGTTTCCTCAGCAGAGCAGGAGTGGGGAACCTGCCGCCTTAAGGCAAAATGTGACCTTCCTGGTCCTTAAGTGTGGCCTTTTGACTGAATCCAAATTTTACGGAACAAATCCTTTTATTAAAAGGGGTGCAGCAGAGAAAGACGAAGCTGTTTTCGTGCCTCCTTTGGTGCTTAAAAAAGAACAGTCTTGAAATCAGAAAGCCACAGGTTCCCTACCCCGCAGAATTAGATCAATTCAGTGGTTCCCAACATTTTGGCACCAGAGATGGGTTTCATGGAAGATAATTTTTCCGTGGAGGAGGTGGGCAGAGTTCAGGGGGGATGGGGAGCTGGGGAGTGGCTGTAAATACAGAAGTAGCTTCCCTTGCTCATTGCTGCACACCCCACCTTAAGTTTCTTGGAAGACAATTTTTCCATGGAGTTGGGGTGCCGGCAGCGGAGCTCTGCAGTGGTCCCTAACAGGCCACAGGCGGGGCTTGGGGACCACAGATCACTAGGAGCCTGGAACAAAGATGGTGCAGAAAGGAGGAGAAGCCATTGGAAGAATAAAATAAGATTTCAGCTATCTAAAAGTTAAAAACAAAACAAACATACAAGCAAAAAAGAACATAATAGTTTCCTTTAATGTATTTCCTAGAATTAGTTCATTCATAAATATTTTCTGAATGAATATTTGCTGAGTAAAACAAAACAAAAACGAAAGAAAACATATTTTAAAAGCGCACAGTCCTATATAACAGGCATTGTTCTTCTCAGTTATGAGATTAAAAAAAAAAAAAAACAAGCAGCTTTCACAAAGTGATACAGCTCCAGTAAATGGCGAGAATATAACTAGAACTTAGGTCTTACTCAATACAGGGCTTCTTAATATTCTATTAAATTTTATTAAAATAATGCTTATATTAGTAAAAATGTAAATTTCTCTTAAATAAATATACTCTATCTAAACTACGAAGCTAGTTGTAGCATGGAGATAAGATTAGCATTTATTTGGATTTGATGTATTCACCCATTTTCCATCCTCTCACCCATCCGTCCTACAATCAAGTAATGGAAACTCTTATGTGTCTGTCAACATATAAAGAAGTGTAGACAAAAGTGAGATCTGATTCATTTCCTGAAGTCTCAAAGTGAGACATTAATATAAGCAAAAGAAATTCACTACTGGGTGAAATTCTATAAGAATAAATTTTCTCTTTTAGAGTTTCTCTCCAGAAGGACCTTCCAAGGATGGCAGTGGGATAAGGATAAAGATGTTGTATTACTCAGGGTTTTCTAGAAAAACAGAACCAACAGGATATTTATCTAAATATCTATCTACATATATCTAGATAACTAGATATAAGGAGATATACAGATATATCAGAGGGGATTTATTTGGGGAATTCGCTCATATGATGAACAAAACAAAAAGAAATTTTTTTTAGATAAATGGACTGTTATGAAGTTTTATTTTTCAAGCTACTTCAATTAAAAGTAATCGTTGGGTTTTTGTTGAATGAAAAATGTTCATGCCCATCTGCCTCTTTATTTTTTTCCGGCTAATCAATATAATAGTTTAGGCAATTTTTTGTTTGTTTGTTTGTTTTTCATTTGGCTCCATCAAATTAAAATTAACTTGTGAGATAATGACGTTGAAGCAGTTTACTTGGTGAGTAAAGTGGTTAAAAATAATAGTTACAGGGAAGTTGAGTTTTTATGCATCAGTTAATTTTGAAATCAAAGTTATGGAAGATTTCTTTAAGAAGAAAAGTTTTGTCCATGGAGACTTAATTAATTTAGCCAGATAAATTTCTCTGCTTGAAGCATTCATAGAACCTCACTTAATTTTGCTCAAACTGTGACATTTATTAGTATCTATTTATCTTATGCTTCTTTATGTACACACTTTATCTCTTTAAGGGCTATAAGCTCTTTAAAAATGACATAGATATCTGATTTATCTTGTGTAAGCCAGAAGCTGGACATCTGGAATTTATTTAATAATACCATTGAATGAGTATCTCTCACTGACAGAATTCTTTTCTCAATATTACAAACCAAATGTATCATTAAAAAATTAAAGATAAGATTTCACTAGAACAGAAGCATTTACTAGCTACACTCAAAATTCCTGTAGATATTTGAAAAATAGCTCAGAACCTGAGATGCATTATTTTTTCAAGTTATCAGCCATTAAAAAGGAAAAGCAATAATGCAATTACTGGAAATAAATATAAAGAAAAAAAAAGAAAAAGCAAGAGTCACACCCTCAAAATTATGATATCTATACCCTTAGAAAATTAGTCACTGGCCATGTACCAAACAGGAATACTCCTGAGTTTTTATAATATTGGAAATTTTTGGCAAGAAAACATGCATTTTTAAATAGGACAAAGCCTGCTTTTGTAACTCTGCTGTGTCTTCTACCCATTCTTACTACTTTATCTATTCTATGTATCCCATATTGAAATGCAAGTAAAGTGGGCCTTTGCATTTGTTCTACATCTAAGCGTTAAATTGATCAACTTTCACCTGTTAATAATAAACATAAATTTATTAGTTGCTTACTGACATATATATCCCCCTCGGAATAGATTATTTTCTTATATCAATCCAGTGATTTTTACTTGAATTAATGTGACAGTCATCACTTTTTTTAATTGCAAAATACAATAAGAGAATAATATTATACATTGACAGTCATTTCCCCCATTCTTTCATCAATAGAGGACATTTTTATGCTAATTGGAATTCTTTTTTTAATAAATTATGATGACAATTATTATTTTGTGGATTAGTTATCTTTTATTTGAAGTACCAAATTAATATTTGATAAGGATCTTCTGTGAGCAGACAACTTTGAAACCTATATAATCTCTTTCAATATGTCAGTTTTAAAATAGTTGTCAACTGTCTACCTAGATAGAAACACAGGTATAAGTAAACATCCAAAATCAGAAATAATTGACAGGAGCTGCAAGAATAAATAATGCGCGCATTTCTCATGGGAATCCCCAACCTAGACAGTTTTGTAATTCTGCTGATTTTTTCTATTTTGACCATGCTCACTTTTGGCTTGTCAGATATAACTATTTATACTATCAGTTTGTCTTCTTTTTAATGGCAGAAAAAATACAAATTGTGTCTTTATCTGTCTGTCTCTATCTATTGATCAATCTCTATCTATCTACACATAGATATATATTTAGAAAAGGCTAAAGTTTTACAGTTGATCAGAAATTGATTAGAAAATAACTCCACTGAAGTTGTCTTTTTAAAAAATTATTTTACTTTTTACTATTGATAATATTTTTCTCCACTGAAAACTATCTTTATTTTTTCCCCAAACCATCAATAGAAACTTATATGCAATCTTGTTTTTAGTTATTTGTGTACACAGTTCATTTCACCAAGGGAATAATTTGGACCTTGAGGTCTGACACTATAGCTCTTAATCAAAAGAGTATAGAAATTGTTAAGAGTATGGATTGTGTACCAAGATATACTTGGAATTAATTATATGGTTCAGCACCAATTAGCAAGATGACCTGAACCAATATACTAATACATGTAAATTCTTTAAGAATCAGTCATACATATATGTATATATGTATAAATATATATATATATATATATTTTTACTGCAGGAATTCAAAATCTTGATGTACCATAAACATTAATCAGTTTGAGGATTAGTAAACAAATTGCAGAGGCCCACCTGAACTACCACAGAACATAGGATACGAGGACTAAGCAAATTCTATTTAAATCCCAAGAACAGTGTGAATAGCTTTTATTCAGGCTATATAATCATTGTAAGTGGAATCATAAATATATTTAAAAATGACTTATTTGGCTTTGAATTCAGATAAGCCACATAATGAAATGCTTGTTAGTCTGAATGTGATATGAGTTATCTTAGTCTATTTTGTAATGGCATGTAAATAAAATTTTCAAACCTGTATGGTGTCACAGGTTGTTAGTAGAGGTTTTCTTATTTAGAAAATATTAATATTATCTTTCCAAATTTACATAAATTCTGCAAATAGGTTTAGATTTTTCTGAACTTGAATGAATACATTTTTGAAAATGGATCTTGTTTATGCTTTTTGCAGGAAGGTTTTTGCATTTGACCATGCTGAAAAAGTCTGTCTCACCATTCTAATTGTTTTTATTTTATATTTGGTTAGGTTAATATTAAAAGAATGACTGATGGTTTGCTTAATTAGAGCATTCTCAGAATGCCAGTTGTGGCATATATGAATTGACCATCAGTTTAACTGATGGGACAACTCATTCCAAAGATTATTCTTGTGCCTTTATATAAAGATATTTGCCCGTCTCTATTGTTTAGTCATAAAGAATTATAATACTTTTTCCTACAAATTTGTGCATGTGGATGTTTACATATATATGTATGTATTGCTATAGGAATTTTTTGCTTGCTTAACATCCAAACCCATGAACATCACCCTAAAGGTCCCAGTGATGTGACAAAAATGCCAAGATTGTGGAAGTTTGGACACTGAATGATGATCTGCATAAAGTCTGGAACCAAGTTTCTCTTCCTTATTACAGATTTTTAACTCCCAGTGTTCATTTACATAGGAAAGCCAGGTTCACTTAAAAAATATTGCTACATTTTTATCTTTAAAATTTTTTTTTTTAATTTCAGCATTTTACAGGGGTACAAATGTTTAGGTTACGTATATTGCCCTTGCCCCACCCGAGTCAGAGCTTCAAGCATGTCCATCCCCTAAATGGTGCACACGACACCCATTAGGTGTGAATATGCCCATCCCTACTTCCCCCTCCCACCTGCCCAACACCCGATGAATGTTACTACTATACATTTTTATCTTAAAAGGTACTAAAAGATGTTTTTTTTTATTTTTTTAACTTTTTAATAATGGTAAAGTATATATAACATAAAATTTACCATTTTAACCACTTTTAAGGGTACAATTTGGTGGCATTAATTACATGCACAATGTTGTGAAAACATCACCACTATATATTTCCAAAACATTATCACCCCAAAAAGAAACTCTTTAACCAGGAAGGAAGAACTCCTCATTCTCCCTTACCCCCTACACCCCAGCTATAATCTACATTCTGTTTCTATTAATTTTGTCTATTCAAGATATTTCATATAAGTGGAATCATACAATATTTGACCTTTTGTGTCTGGCTTATTTCACTTTGCATGTTTTCGAGGTTTATCCATGTTGTGGCATGTATCGGAACTTCACTCCGTCTTACAGCTGAATAGAAATTGGAATCCTGTTCATTGCTCATGGGAGTGTTAGATGGTGAAGCCTCTGTGGAAAAGATACTAAAATATAGTTTTTAAAAGTGTCTTTTAAAAGAAATAGGCTGAGTGAATAACTGTATTTGAACTTTTATTTAAAAAGCACCCAACAACTTAACTAATGTTTATTGTACTTTAATTGCTTTTATTAACACTTCAGAGCATCAGCACTGTTCCTAGGTGACAATTTCAGTTCATGAAAGGCAAACTGTATTCTGATTCCCAGTGTTGCTAGAGCACATTGATTTAAGAACCTTATTACTATATAATGAGGGAATCCTCTCTGGCAGTAAATTATTCACAAAAGGAAAATATCACCCACGTAATTTTTACTTCAAACAGCAAATTTACTCAGTAATGACAGTCACTATGATTTGCAAATGGGGAATTCATCTAAAATCATTTAAAAAATAAAATTAATCGTAGTCAAAATGAATGTCCCGCTAAGAATCATCTCTTTGCCCATGGATTAAATATGGGCAATTGGACTGAGAAGGCTAAGGTGTGAGTCCCAGCTTTGTTGAAATGCAGAAGGCCTCAATCAATTCTGTTAAATTTCTAGTGCTTTAGCCTCCCTCTTTATAAAATGGTGATATTATTAAATCTAGTGATTGAGATCAAAAGAAATAATACAAGTGTCAACCATTTGAAAATTATAAACCATTATACACATAATATTTCTTTGTTTTACTTAGAACTTTAAAGTATAATGGGAATACAGAAGGGTTTAGAAATACCTTTAATAGGCATCATTTTTTATTTCAATACATTTAGGGAGTATAAGTATTTTTTGTTATATGGATGAATTATGTAATGCTGACTTCAGGGCTTTTCGTGTACCTGTCACCAGAATGGTGTACATTGTACCTGATAGGCAGATTTTGGTCCCATACCCCCTCCTATCCTCCCTCCTTCTTAGTTTCTAATGTCCATTACACCACTTTATAACCATATATACCCCTCATATAGCTCCCACTTATAAGTGGAAGCATGTGGCATTTGTTTTCCCATTCCTGAGATACTTCACTTAGGATTATGGTCTCCAGTTCCAATCCAAGTTGCTGCAAAAGACATTATTCCATTCCTTTTTATGGCTGAGTAGTATTCCATGGTATGTGTATATATATATATGTGTGTGTATGTATATATATGTATATATGTGTGTATGTGTATATATCACATTTTCTTTATTCAACTGATGGGCACTTAGGTTGATTTTGTATCTTTGCAACTGTGAATTGTGCTGAGATCAACATTTGTGTGCAGGTGTCTTTTTTAAAAAATTAATTCTTTTCTTTCGGCTGGATAACCAATAGTGAGATTGCTAGATTGAATGGTAGGTCTTCTTTTAGTTCTTTGAAGACTCTCCATACTGTTTTCTAGAAATTATACTAGTTTACATTCCCACCAACAAGGTATAAGTAAGTGTTCCCTTTTCACTGCATTCATGCCAACATCTATTGTTTTTTGACTTTTTAATAATGGCCATGACAAGGGTGAGGTGGTATCTCATTGTGGTTTTAATTGTCAGTTCCCTGATGATCAGTGATGTTGAACATTTTTTTTATGTTTCTTGGCCATTTGTCTATCTTCTTTTGAAAAAAAACTCTGTTCCTGTCTTTTGCCCACTTTTTGATGTGGTTATTTTTTTCTTGTTAATTTGTTTGAGTTCTTTGTGGATTCTGGATATTAATCCTTTGTTGGATGTATAGTTTGCAACCGAAGCAGTACAGTACTGATATAAAGTAGACATGTCGGCCAATGTAACAAAGTAGAGAACCCAGAAATAAAGCCATGTAGCTACAAACAAGTTATTTTTTGACAAAGCAGACAAAAGCATACACTGGGGATAGGATGCCCTATTCAATATGTATTTCTGGGAAACTTGGATAGACACATCCAGAAGAATGAAACTGGATCCCTATCTCTCACCATACATAAAAATTAATTCAAGATGGTTTAAAAACTTAAATGTAAGACCTGAGACCATAAAAATTCTAGACAAAAACATAGGAAAAATTCTTCTGGACATCGGGCTAGACAAAGAATTTATGACTAAGATCCCAAAAGCAAATACAGCAACAAAAATAAATGAGAATTAAACTAAACAGTTTCTGCACAGCAAAGGAAATAACAGAATAAATAGTCAACCTAAAGAATGGGAGAAAGTGCACATAAACCTTTAACAAGCATCTATAGGCATCTCTCTCTATCTCTTAAAATATATTCCCCCCCCCACCCTGTGTAATTCTTCTGAAAGTGCTGCCTTTGGAACTGGCTCTCTTCAGCACTATGGAATATGGAACCATACTACTCAATTCTTGCACTATTCCCTCCTCACTGGTCAATCCTCTGACATGACCTACATATCCTTATCCAGCTTTGATGTTGACACCCAGGAATCTCAGACAGCTTTGCTCAGTGACAGGACCAATAGCAGACAATCTGTCCTGCTGTTAGGAGTTCATTTCTAATTTATATGTGCTTTCTGAAATAGTCTGCTGCCTTCTATTTGGGTGTTCATATGGCTAGATGTAGCAAATGGCAATTTCCCAAACATACTCTAAATTTTATTTTCCCACCACTGGTGGTGATGGTGGTGATCAGTGGGGGGTCAGGGAGCTGTTTTGGTGTCAGAGGACAGTTGCTCCATTTCAGCAAAGATTCCTTCAGTCCTTTGAGAATACCCAGCTGCCTGGGTCTCTGGTGCTTACTACTGAAAAATTGTTTCTTGCCTTTTTTGTCAAACTCATTTGCATTATTCCTCACCTACTTTCTTGGAAATCCCCATAATGTGATTCATTTTTGCCTTTGATAATCCAATAGCAAGTGTTCTGAATCCAGGAACATGGGCCACTCTCAGATGAGATTCTCGTCAGAGGACAGTGCTTTCCAGGACTGGGATGTTAATTTCATCATTTCCCAAAGGACGTTTTTTTTGGTAGTTGTTCATGGGATAAAGGTTTCAGCATCTGCAACTTTTCCACCGTTTATATTTATGTTTATTCTAAATTATTTCTGTATCCTTTCAAGCATTCCTTATACAATCAATATCCCCAGGGTTGTAGATACTTGATGTACTATGCTTCTCAGAAATATCTGTAGTTTAAATGCATGTCACTAAGACAGGATGATCTATTTTTACTTACCAGTAAGTAAGTACTTAGAAAGTTCAGATGAGGAAAAAAGATAAAACAAATATAGGAAATAACTATCAAGCTTTGGAGTATACTTTTCTGAGACTTTCTTTTTGCATATGTGTGTATTTTTTATAATAATAATGGAATATAATAGTATCTGCAATTTTGAAACTTGTCTTGGTGACGATACATATATGTGGAGGTAGGTATGTGATCTATGTATTTAAAAAATTAATCTATTGAATAAAAAATGTCAGTTTGAAAGAATAAGTTGCACTGTTTGAATATATCATAATACTTTAATGTGGGCCTAGTTACACTGTATTTTGCTTTTATAAGATTGTGTATTTGTTCTTGTATATTATAATTGTTAAATACAGAAAAACATTGAACAATACAAGTAAGCCCTAGGAATAAAGTAGGGTCCTTAAGCAGATTCCAGTGGCTCCATTCACTCCCTGAATTATGTGGAAAATCTTTGTGTCTGTGCATAAGTTAATTTATTCCTAAGAAGCATTCCATATTCCATCAGATTTTCAGAGATTTTTAAAATCAGGCATGTGGCTTTATATTTCTAGAGTGGGTATTGAATTGATATACTAAATTCATAAACATTATTAGAGAGAACATGATGGTATAAGGCTTTTGATGACTGGAATAGGTTTTGTTTTGTTTCCAAATAGTGTCATTGTATTCCAAAATCATATCACACATCCCATTCCTCTAACTGGCATAAATGAGGACCTGTTTGGTATCCCATATTGGCAATGCCTCTACATAAAATGAATTCTGTGGTTTGCTAAACTCATTTTAAGCTTTCACCTTATGTTAACTTATTATAATCATAATATACCTTGATCTAGTCCTAGTATTTTTATTTTGATTCTCAGTACATTGTTACTGGTTCTTATACTACATAGACTAACTCAACAGCTTTTAAATGAATATGCCAGTTCCAGTTGCATTCAGTATAATGCCCAGATGTCAGAGGGTTTCACATTGTTCTGCATAGATCACTTAACTGTTTCACAGAGAATTCCACCTCCAGTGTTTCTATTTATCTTGAACAGAGAAGCAGATGGAAAACTGGCTCTCTTATGTGACACACTAACCATTAATGGTATCCAGAACTTGATTTTATTTCCCAACACTCAGTGAAGAAGTCTGTGGGCAAAATTTATAACATCGTCTTCTATCTCCTATTTCTTCTCTCATTGGTATTCTTTCCAGGGATCATAAACCCAGCAAGTCAACAGGCTAATCCTGTCACATTTCAACTTTTTCTTTTCTCTGTAATCCTTTTGCTGCCAGAAAACAACTTCTATGTTGTAATGTTTTCCCCCTTTCCTTTCATTTATTTATTTATAATTCTTATCCTCACGGTGTCTCCTAACACCAGACAACATATAAGAAGAAAAAAAGTCAGTAATATGAAAAGAGGAGAAGCAGCTACTAACACAAACTACTGAGTTAAAAAAAAAAAAAGACTAGTCTACAAGAATGGATTCAGTTTTATTGCCAAGAAATATCACATATAAAATAATTCAACTTTCTGAAAACTTAAAGAAGAGCAAGATAATGGAGAATAAAAAATCTGTTTGATTCCAAACAAACAAAAAAGTCTACAAATGGTTTGATTTTTAAAATATGTTATTAAGTGATAAATTGGAAGGTAATGACACCAAAAATTAAATTTGATATGATAGTGAAATAAAATATATTCTGTTTCATCAGAGAATTAACTGCTTTCCTTTTTGAAGTGAAATGTTCACTGAATTATTTTTTTCTTCAATTAGTCCTATGTAGGACATTGAAGCTGGTAGTAAGGAAAAATGCTCCTTGTCAAAATAATTTACAACCTTTCATAATTTACACACATTAAATAACTCAACAAGGAAATATTCTTGCCTCCTGGGGCATAGGTCACTAAATGACCACAGTGGAATTCTGTAGGAGAAATAGTAAAAAATGATATTTGATGTGCATATTTTTAAAAGCCACTGTAAAATACTGATTTTCATTATGAATGCTACAACTATGATTTTTTGCAATGAATATAAATTTGCAAGACACGATTATGCAACCTTGAAGAGCTGCATTTCAGAAATTATGATGGCATCTTATTATATCATTAATTAATTTCAAAATAGCAAATGATATATCATTTTGAAACACTGTAGTTTTTGACCCTAGTCCCCTCATCCTCAAATAAGGACCAATAGGCCTGAGGCATTGTAATAAAACACCAATTTTAATTTTTTTTTTGCTTGCTATTTGAGTAAACACCACATGCTTAGCCAGTCCCATTGAGTTTGCTGGCTTGACAGGGTCATCATTTTTGGTTAAGCTGTCCCTATCCATCACTGCTCAAAGCACGACTTCAGCCCAGCCACTTTACTCCTTTTTCTATGCTTCCATTGTCTGTCAATCTGAAGTACCTAAAAACTTGTCCTTACTTATTTCAATCTTTATTATTTTGTGTTTTCCTTCATTCAATGTAATCTCAATACAATCTTGGGAAGATTTTGTATTATAGGATACTTAGTAATATGTCTGTACAGTTTTACTTCCACTGAGATTTTAGAGCTCTATAGATATAATGTATCATTGTATTAGTGGATGATGATGCTTGAAGCTAAAGGCATTACTCTATAAAGCCAGACTCTTTGCCTGAACCCCATGATCTTGAGCTTTGTATTAAAAACTTGTTTGACATGTAACTTAAAGCTTCTTTTGAGACTATAGCCATTAGTCTCCATAGCATACACTCTATTTATGAAAACTCAATGCCTCTCTGCTAAACTCTGTCTCCTCTGTGAAATCCCAATCTCCTTTACCTTTGCCAAAAAAAATGTAAAACCTAAAGCAACTTAGGTTGCTTATTCAATAAAAATAAATTAGATTTAAATTAGATTAACGTTAATCCATGTGTTGTCTATTTTTATTTATTCATTTTTTTTATTTCAGCATTTTACGGAGCTGATCAACCCTTATATGCACATGTAGTAGTAACATTCATCAGGTGTTGGGCAGGTGGGAGGGGGAAGGAAGGGATGGGTATAGTCACACCTAATGGGTGCGGTGTGCATTGTCTAAGTACCTTGACTGCTTACCTAGCCACTTTTCCATCTGTCTGCATTTTGATTTTCAAATTGTAATTCTAAAAAGATTGTCATTAATTGTATCTGCAAAGGTGGGGTAATATTTACCAAGCAATATTTTGCAGATAAAAATGAAGATAAATCTTTCTCCAACTTTCTTTAGTAAATAAGGTCATGTTATATAATATTCAGTTATACATTGAACAAACTATATAAGGATACTTGGATATTGAATTTTAAAAGTACCATGGGATTGTCTCATAACATCCAAATTAATAAAAACATAAAGGAAAAAAGCAAATACTTTCTGTTTTCCTTCAATTTTTCCTCATGAGTTTACTTCCTAGTATATTTGGCAATCTATTCTGACCGCAGTTCTAGTCTGACATCCATAAAAATAATGAATATGCATGGACACAGTAACACAACAGTCAAACTTAAAAAAAACTCTTGTATCTTCTATAGTCTTTAAGAACAATATTTATCAGTAAGTACTTTCATTTATTAATGACTAAGTCTTTTATTGTGATACCTATGATTTACCTGATTTATTGAATAAAAATTTAGCATCTTTGTTAATCAAGTGTCTGGAATCATAGTTTACTATTGTCTAAACATTTTTACCCATTACCAAAATTATGAATTTAAACTGAGTTAACTTATGTAAGTGGCTCCATTTATTTCAATGAAATCAGTTGAGAAGTTGTAATATGTAAGTGAATATGTATGATTGTTATATGATACAAAAAATAATAGGCCCACCCTTGCTCTCATGAAATTTGCAGTCTCAAACTGTGTGAACACTGATTTATTCGTTCACTTATTTAATCTTTTAATTAGCTAGTAGTTTACAAATTTTTTAAAGATTAGCTAGAGTAGATCGATAGTGACACAGAGATTCAGAACAATCACATGCATGTGGAAATACAAAGCAAAGCAAGAAACATATTTAGGGATGAGCAATCAATCTGAAGACTGATTGATTGATTGGTTGAGAGTGAGAGATAAAGAGTAAAGGGTTGTTGGTGAATGCCTTGAATGCTAGTCCAAGAAATTATATTGATGTCATTTTAAATTGAGAGAGGGGGGATTAAAATTATGTGTAAGAATCATAGACACTGGGTAAAACAGAAATTAAAAATTTGAAATCCAAGGAGTAAGTCCTATAGACAGGATTAGAAATGTGAATAAGACATATGTGAATAAAGAAAAATAAACCATAATTTTAGATTGATAGAAATTCAGGCATAATAGGCTTTATATAATTATCAAGAGATTATCATTCTTTTAACCTGGAAGTGCCTCCATACAATGCTTCAGTTCAGAGGAGGGAAACTGACAGTCTTACTTCCTTCACATTGCTATCACAGAACACCATGGACTGGGGTGCTTTTAAACAATAGAAATTATTTCTCACCGTGCTGGAAGCCAAGATATCCAGACTAAGGCAATGGCAGATTTGGTGTCTGGTGCGGCTCCACTTTCTCATGCATGGCACATTCCCTGTGCCCTTGTGTGGTGTATCCTCACAGGGTGGAAGGAACAAGGCAGATCTCTGGGCCTCTTTCATAGGGCACTTATCCCATTCATGAGGGCTCCACTCTCGTGATCTAATCACCTCCCCATGTCATCTCAGCACCGTCACCTTGGAGGTGAGGATTTTATCATATGAATTTTGGTGGACACAAACATTCAGGCTATAGCACTGTCATTTATTGAGTGTCTGCTGTGTACCAGGCTCTGTGCTAACTACACTCCCTGCTTTGCTATCATTGGAAGGTAAGAGCCTGGACATTGTCTGGTTACTGATGAATTCTATATCACTGATGAGTGCTTAGCATTATGGCTATCCCATCAATATCTTTTAAATATGAAATGATCCATTATATTATCCTACTAAACTGATACCTTTAATACCAGTTTATAGATGAGAAAACTAAAGCTGATCACTCAATAGAGCCAGCAAGTCCCAGAGTAATGATTTGACTCAAATATATTAATACTCGCTCTTCCAAATATAAGATCTGTCTCCTCATGGTTTTATATAAATGTGAATTTGTGTCTATATGTATATATATACATCAACAATCATTTAATTTGTCCAGTATGTTTGCAACACTACACAGTTTTCTTAAAAAATACATTTCTGAGTTGAAGCTTTAAATAGTGAACAGAACTCAAGTAAAAAATAAAGCTCTTTTTACTCTAATCAAATTAGTGTTGCACTACCTTGGTTCAGCAGACCAGACAACTTCCTACATCCAAAATAAATGAAGCTTAGAATACACAGTTTCAGGAAACTGACAATAACCTCTTTGCCATCACTAAGGGTCCAGAGTGGGCATCGTCATTTTATTCCTTCTGCTTCAAAAGCTCTCAGGCTTAAAGAAAGCTGTAATAGTTATCTCAGCCAAATGTCAGGAGCCTGTACTAGGGGCAGCCGATGAGATTGTGCAGATCCTTACTCTATTAGGGCTTGGTGGTTTCTGCTGCCTGTAATCTTAGTGCCAGACTGGACTACGCTACACAGACGACCTTTTCCATAAGAACAACTTTCATATTTTGCCCCTCACAATGAGGTTTTCTGGGCATGAGCTTTAATTCTGGTTGTTGGAAGGTGAAACATCCTAAAGGAGAGCCAAACAGCCCCACAGGCAGAATGCTTAACCCCTGAGCCTCTTGTTAATACAGTCAACAGCTGAAGCCAAGTCCCTGATCTTTAAAGCTAACTGCAAAATACTGAAATCTGCATGGGGTAGACGGATTCCAATTCAGACGACATCATACTGGATGTTTCAAAGTATTTATGATCTAATATTAGTAATACCACTAGTACTACAACCAATACTAATACTAGTGGTAATACTACTAATGCTACAAATAATAATAATCACCACCATAGGCCTCAACTACTTTGGGGGTATAAATAGCAATAATAGCAATACATACTTATGTAGTACTGACCATGGCTTTTATAGCCATAGTCTCTTCTATCTTTTATTAGAAGTGTATCCAAGGTAGGTATTAAGCTCACTTTATATATGAGGCAATTCCATCTGAAACTGGTTTCCTGTATTACTCAAAATGTTTATAAGATGCCTAGTAAATAGAGATGGGGAGCTCAAGTCCAGCTCTCTTCACTTCAATACTTCTATTTATTTATTTATTTATTTGGTTCTTTTCCAGAAAAAACAATCCTGTAGGTGATCTGCACTATACACACCCCATTTTGTAGTGAATAACATTTCAAAGCACCATTAAGATGTAAAACTCCCCAGTTTTAAGGGTTTTGACTTTTCCACTGACCTTTTCCAGCAGGTTGTACAATACATGAATAGATTTCTTTAAAAAGATCTCATAGTGGGCTGGGCGTGGTGGCTCAGGCCTGTAATCGTAGCACGCTGGGAGGCCGAGGTGGGCCGATCGTTTGAGCTCGGGAGTTTGAGACCAGCCTGAGCAAGAGCAAGACCCCGTCTCTACTAAAAATAGAAAGAAATTATCTGGCCAACTAAAATATATATAGAAAAAATTAGCCGGGCATGGTGGCGCATGCCTGTAGTCCCAGCTACTCGGGAGGCTGAGGCAGTAGGATCGCTTAAGCCCAGGAGTTTGAGGTTGCTGTGAGCTAGGCTGACGCCACAGCACTCACTCTAGCCTAGGCAACAAAGCGAGACTTTGTCTCAAAAAAAAAAAGATCTCATAGTGGACAATCAACCTCTGAACAACTTTCAGCCATCAAGCAATGTTAAGAGCCTCTGTAGTGAGTACCATGTTTCATGTTCAATTTACATGTGATGTGCCAATTCTCAGGTTGAAATTTATTGTGCAATATATTTTCAATAAATTTTGAAGTATTATTTTCATATTACTAAAATCTAAAATCCATTATATAATCTAGTGATTGCATTCATATATTTTTTGTGGGAAGTTGTATACTTATAACATTTTAAATAGTCACTTAGGTAATGTTTTCTCTCAAAGTATGTGGAGCCAAGGATAGAACTTGTTTGCTTTAAATTTAAATGACAATGAACCAATTAGGGAAGTAGAATTGACAGTAATCTGGGGAGAAATAATCTTAGAAATGATATAAAGGATTATTTAAACAAATTATGCATTAGGATTTATGTAAATAATGCCAAAGATGTGAATGATATGCTTTTAAAAGTGGGATAAAAAGGGATTGCATGAACTAAAGACAGTTAAAATTGGTGCTAACACAAAGCAAACTTCTAGAATGGCATTTTTTTTTATGTGTAAGAATTTAAGACACAATGCAGTAATCACTGAAGCCAGTCTTGATTTCAGGAGAACATCATAACAACTAGTTCCATTCTCCTTTTTGATATAATCAGTAGACTAGACAAACTTGAAATTGCTATGGCTTTATGTAGTGTATCTTGATCTAAGTAACACTTTGATGAAGTTTTTTTCCTTAATGTTCTCTTCTGAAAATGGAGAAATGTGAACTTATGATAATACAATTAGGTGATTTTAATTGGTTGAGCAAACATACTCAAATAGAACTAGTTATTGAAACTGCAAACATCAATCTAAGGTTAATAAATAAAATGCCTTTAATATATTCATCTTTTTAGTATTAAATAATATATTTAGCATTTATATTAGAAACTAACATAAAGGCTTCAGTACAAGCTAAAGAATCTATGGCCAACACAAATCTGGTTCCTTGGACTTTAGAATTCTGATTCAGAAAATTTCTCCAGTTTGGAATGATGTAAACAATTTAACAAGGTATACATTTCAAAAGAAAAAAAAGAGAACTTTCCACTTTAGACTTCAAAAGGATCAACTTGACAATCACAGGACAGGAAAAAGACTATTTTAATAGTGTTTCCTCTGAAAAAGTACTGCGGGTACCATGCTATAATTGACTGCAATCTCAGTGTGAGCCATAGCATGATATGAATTGCCAAAAAAAAAAAAAAAATCTAAAGTCATTTGAGCTGCATTAATAAAAGAATAATTGTCAGAATAGGAATGCCACGGGCCTTTTTACCCCGTCCTCATCACATCAGTGCTGGAGGGCACTGTTCAGTGTAAGACATCATGTTTTCTTTTGAAATTGGCCAATTTCAAAATCAAAATTAGTAAGGACGCTGGCAATCTTGAAATGCATGCCAATTAGAGAAATGGCTCGTCATGGGAAAGATCATATTAAAAGCGTTTTGATAACTTATCTAAATGACTCTTTGACTACCTTAGTGAGGAGAAAATAAAGAGAATTTTAAATTGGGGAGATACACACACATAAACAGATACATTTTCTCTTCAGGCATGAGATAGCACATTACTTTGGGAGCTGGTTGTCACCAGAAATATCTACATAAGTCAATAACATTGCATTTTGGGCTTTCTTAAAATGAAAGCTTTAAAATCAGAGAAGTTAATCTATTTGCTTGTGCCACATATCTAGTAAGCTGAGGATCTGTAATGATCTTATTTGTAATGATGCTGGTTATTTCCATGGATGAATTCTGAGTCCCATGTTAACTTAAAATCTCATAATGAATTGAAACAGTTTTTAATTTTATTATAGGTTAAGTGGCCAAAATTAATTTCATTATTGATTTTCAGATTAATCAGCTCATTGATATTATTATTACTTTATTATTGATCGACATACAAATAAGCCCTTATATATGAATGTTCAACTTTGTGTTAGAAAACAAAAACAATTATCAGTCTTCTATCTTTTTTCTACAGTGTTTAAAATATGATCATCAAACAGGGACTTAAAGTGATTATTACGTGTAGTACAAAAGGGAAACAAACAGGATTTCTTGAAGGTCCATAAAAAATTGAAAATATATATGGTGGCTGTATCTGTGAGTCAGCTATCTTTGACATCAAGGACCTGAAGCCCAATATTTGCCTATGACAAGGCAATTAGTTTTTTATGGCTTCCACTAGACATTTTTACCCATAATAATATAGTAGAACTTTATTTCCTTTAAGCAGAAAACCATAATCCATTTTTCTAGCTATTCAGGGTGTTTCTCAGGTGATTTCTTATATTTGGCCTATCCCAAAGTAACATTGCTTTGAGTATTTAGTAAGTATGAAGAGTTTCAGTTTGTTAACATCTTAAATAAAATAAAAACACAGTATATTAAAGAGAAATTAATCTACAACATATGCCATGGAAAATTGAGTAATTAACAGATTTTTGTGTTAAGAGAGATTGCTATTGCTGGATATTTTTGAAAAACTGGACATTATTGTCAAATATGTCCATGATGTGCTTAAAAAAGCTGTGAGATTTATATATGTAGAGTTAGATTCTCAAATGACTGTGAAAATCTCTACAAAGAGAGAAGATGAGGCTTCTTTTCTCCTTTCAACACCTTCCAGTTTGTGCACTGTGTGTGTTTTGTTTTTTAAACTAGTTTCTGAGATTTATTTTTTGTTTGAGTTAAACTTTTTTAAAATTTTGGATTGGAAGATGATTGAAAGTATATGGAAACCTCGCATGTTAGTTTATGTACTACCTTGACATTACCAGGAGGTGTAAACAAATGCTAAATTTCAGAAACAGCCTTGCTCAGTGAGGATAAATGGTATAAATGCTGCTGAATGCTGTGGAATTTGTTCATGCCCTTATGACACTACAAGATTGAAAGATAAATAATTTATTAATTCATAGTATTCCTCAAATCTCTGAGACATAGTCTGTGGTTTCTGAAAGTTATATAGCAGTTCAGATAAACTTTTGGTACAATATTGAGAACAACTCTCCTTATGCCTCTCTGCTAAGGATTGAATATTGCTGTGCTCCCCAAATTCACATGTTGAAACCCTAATCCCCAGTGTGATGGTATTTGGAGGTGGGACCTTTGGGAGATAATAAGGGTTAGGGATGATGTCCCCATAGTAGGGATTAATGCCCTTATAAAAAGAGAAAGAAACCTGAAACCTCTCTCTCTTAATGCAAGCACCAAAAAAAGGCCATGAGAGGACGTAACCAGGAAGAGGGCCCTCACCAAGACTGGAACCGTGCCGGCACCCTGAGCTTGGATTTTCAGCCTCTAGAACCATGAGAAATAAATGTTCACTGTTTAAGCCACCCAGCTATGTTATTTCGTTATAGCATCCCTGGCATCCCAAATTGACTAAGACGTTCTCCCAAAATCCTACTGGGAAATTCACCAATAGTTCCTTTGTCTTTGTCTCTGTAGAATAAAAAGTTCTGAGAATGAAAGAACTAAGATTATATGAAGAAGTTGTTTTGTGTTCTTTGTTCCGCATGGACGAATTGCCTAACCGTGAAAATATTTATTCAAATAGTTTTTTATATAATGAAAGGGAAAAGCTGCATGACTAAAACGACTTGTCTCTGAAACAGCCTTCTTGAAGTTGCTGGGGATCTTCATCACATCTATTCGGTAACTACCCCTCCAGCGCAGCTCAGCCTTATGTGCAGAGAGGTGCAAAAGTGGTGAATGTTAAAATCATCAGCCAAGACCTACTCTCAGAAAAGTTGATTACAGCTTTTTATTTTGGGCTCATAATCAAAACCATGTTTTTTCTTGTCTTTTTTTTCACAATTTTAATATGTCCAACATAACCCTTTTCACCAGAATTCCAAATGGCATTCCTTATATTTTGCTTTGGTAGCTCTAAAAGATGCCAGTTTACCTTTCAAAAATTATTCGAATCCCACATGGCCTATATTTTAAGTCAGACCATTTTGTATATCGAAAGATTAGCTATTTGTTTTCACAGAGAGAGAGACACACACATTATGATTTGTCATTATTGAGAAATTAAACAGTTCTTAAGGTAGAATAAGTTACATTAGCTGAATCTCAAAAAGTGTACCAAGCTAAGTGTACAAAGCTAAGATAAAATAGAATTATTATTTATAGAATATTTGACTTCTCAAAAGGGCTTGGAAGGGTAGGCATTCCGTATATATTAGTGCATTAATTAATGAATATTTAAATGAGTAATTCCAAATAAATGAAGATACTTTAGTGGCATTTTCTAATTATGAAAATCACTAATGTTTAGAAAATGGTATTTTAAGAAAATATAATTAAAGATACCACCCCATGGGGCTAAAGACCTAAGTTTCATAATTTAATGAAGACTTGAGGGAAAGAGAATTTTTCTTAAGTGTGCTAATGCTTAGTATACAAACAATATTCAAATAGCCCCAATTTGTTTGAAAGACTCTTTGTAAGTATAAAAATTATCTTCAGTAAATTCAATTTAATGTTTCTCCTCCTAAGTATTTAAAATAAGATACTTGAACAAATGTAAATATATATGTACACCCAAACACATATGCATACATGCATTTAATGGAGAATATAAGCAATACATAATTATTATATAAATTTAAACTTTAAAGAATCCAAACACATTATGTAAAAATATTTTTATGTTATCTTTTACTCTTCTGCTCTTTATTTTATATGAAAAATAAACGCTTATAATGTCCCAATATTGGCCATCCGCTCCTTTTCATCTGTTTTTTAAGGATCTGCTGGAGGCTTATGAAGTATGTTCACTGAAATCAGTTGAATTAGATTTTAACTTTTCAAAAAGCTAGTTAAAATGAATTAAATGAGTTAAAGCTAGATTATGCTTTTTGTTGTTTGCATTTATTTACCTCATTCTTTACTCTGATTGTTTCCAGGATCCAATTTCCTTTAGGGTTTTGTTCTCTAACAATTTCTTTTTCATGAATCATTAGCTTCATCCATCCCTTTTCCTCAGTCTACAAATTAGCTCAATTATTTTTCTTTCAAGCAAAATAAAACAAACAAAACCCCTCAAAACCAAACCTGTAAAACATAATTAACATTTACTCTGCTTTAAAGCATTTAACCTGAATTAACTTAACCTCCACAGCAACCCTATGAGATAAATATATAATTACCTTCTTTGGCCAATAATGTGATTGAGATACAGAGAACTTGGGTAATACAACACCAAAAATTGTCAGAGCTAGAATCCTGGCTCAGGGGCATGGCTTGACAGTTTAGTCACTCAGCTCTGTAGTTTCCAAGGCAAAAATTCAGACAAGATTACTTTCCAGACAGTTTTTCCTACTACAGGGAAAATTTTACCACAGTGGCTTAAAACAACAAACATTTATTTTGTCATATTTTCCATGGGTCAGGAGTATGGGCACTGCTTGGTTGGTTCTTCTGCTCAAGAATCACAGTATTGCAATGAAGGTGTCGTTGGGCTTTGCTCCTTTCTATAATTCTAGGTCTTCTTCCAAGCTCATGTGGTGGTTGGCAGACTTCAGTTCCTTGAGTTGTAGGACTAAGGCTGTTGCTTTCTTGCTGGCTTTTCAGTGGGGGTCACCCTCAGCTCCTGGAGGTTCCATTAGTTCCCTTCCACATGGTCTTCCTCAAGCCATCTCACAACACTAAAGCTTACTTCTCCAAAGCCAACAAGAGAAGTTCCCTCTTTAGTCTGCTACGACCAGAGTCTTATGTGACACCTCATCATCTTTGCCATATTCTATTGGCTAGAAACAAGCACGGGAACTCAAGGTGGGGAGATTGTATGAGAGAGTGACTCAGGAAGCATGGTAGAATTTGGCCTGCCAGACAGACCTCTCTTTCCTTCCAAAACTTCATGCTTTCTTGTTTCCTTCTCAGTCCAGCTTATTAAAAGAGGGCTTTCTATGTGCAGTCTGAAACTTTTTCAACTTCCTATGAGTTTCATCCTATGTAAGTCTGACATCTGCTTTCAGTTAAGTACATGTTTTGTTTTAGTTTGTTTTGCTTTTAACTTGCATTCTATTTAATCATCTTTCAGCATTAATTTTTGTGATATCATTTCACCATGCTGTAGCACTGTTAAGCAAGGTCAATTTTATTGTTCTAGATTGAATATTAATTCATTGAGCCTGGAATATATTAACTACTTAGTGTTATTTGAAAATCCTTCTTTCTTTAAATTCTCTCTTCTCTTCTCTTCTCTTTATTTGCATTTTTAAGATTCCTTCTTAGTTTTGTTTTATTTTGTTTGTTACCAGCATACTGGTGTGGAATTTAAATATCAGTGTGGCTTCTTCCTCTTCCTACTTCCTTGGGAGATTCCATATGTGCAAAATTCCTAAAACTCAAGCCCTAAATCCAGGTTTCTTAAATGCCCATGATAGATCAGATCCCGAGTCTAGTTCTATTATCTTCTGTTTCCCTCACCACAACCTACTCCTCTCTTGTAACATTCTTTCACCTGTTTTTATAGCCAGATGTAGCTATTCAAAGTCTTCCTCAATTTTTCCATTTCTCTCTTTCTTACATCTTTATGGACACCAAAACCAGTTGTTTTATGCCATTTGTGTCATAATCTATTTTCAAATTAACATACAGCCAGCTAACATAATAAACCATTATAACACATTTGCATTTATTACATAAGTACATTTTTGGAATCTTTTATCAAATTAGAACTTACTAGTAAGACCTGTCAAGGACAGATCATAGGACAAGGTCATTTTGTTTAAGGAAAGAAGACTTAAAAATTCAGAGCATGTCATATAGCCTAGAGAGAGGGCAGTGGTTCAAGGTATTTTAGCAGGAGATGACTCAAGATAGAATACTAAGACAGAATAGAGAGCTACAGGTTTTCAAAACATGGGAGGTGATGGAGTAATAAGATGTAAAATTAGAAATTTCTATTCCTTTATTTTTGCTTAGGACCAGCCCTCTCTGACCCTCCAAAGGAATAACTCATTGTACATGGATGATGCTTAAGATATGCAAAAGGTGTCAGTCTATTTTATGTAAATTGCCTTCAAAATGGAATTAAATATTTTAATATAAAACACATTTTAACTTTACGTGTCCACATGCACACACACACACACACACAGCAGTATAAATTTTATCTCCTTGTCAGAAACCCTCTGGGTAAACTGCCATTTTAATGCAAAATAATGAAATATTGACAGTTTGTGAAAAACATTATCATTTTAATGGGTGCCACATTTTTGTTTATTTTTATAATAAAAAAAGCCTTCTTTATGTGTTTTGGGAAAAATATAATTTTTCCTTGGTAGGTTTGGGGACATTACATGCTGACCTTTCATTTCCCAGGAGGCCCTGAGTGGGGACAAGCCATCTGACCTTGTGTGACACCAATTAGACATTTCTATTGTATTAAATGTCTCATGTCAACCAGAAAATATATTTTTCTCTACTTTTCTGTGCCCTTTAAAAGAATGATGTCCTTCCTAACAAAATGAGAAATAAGCACTGTGAAATGAAATGGCCACTTGATAAAAAAGCCCCCCCAACGTTTATTATTTTTTTCTTTACTAATTAGAAAGAACAAGATTGCAATATTTCTTAGGCAATATGATTTGCCTCAATGCTTTTGCTACCTAGCATACATAAAAAATATTTTCACAATCAGGATTTGATACAACGTATATATAGCTGGAATAAGAGAAATGCAGTATATATTACAGTGTCTCTTGGATATTTTGAAGTATTAAACTTTGCCATGTTCATATGATCATTATCAGTGAGAGAGCTAAAAAATGACTTGGTATACAGTATATTTTCATTGTCAAATGCAGACACAGAACATGACAGGATTTTACAGGTACAATTTTTCACAATTGTAAAGGAAACATTTCTTCCTTATGTCTATTTCTTGTTCTACAATCCTGTCTATCTAAGACACTTCTGAGCATATATTTGTCGTGATGTGCTGTTAGTTGCCTGGAATGTTAACATGGTTATTCTTTGTAGTTTCATGAGATGTAAAGCCAACCGGGAAATTAGAGTCCTGCTGAAACAGATAAATCCTTGATTAAGAACATGAATTTTGTTTTGCTTTGTTTCCAGATATTGACATTAGGAGGGAAAAAGAAAGAAAGCATTTCTTAACTGCATATAATGTCTTGAATAATACAATATTTCGCAGTGACATATGTGATATTAACCACTGACAATTAGATTTATGTATGTCCATTCTCTTTTAGGATCATATCTAGTATGAATTTCTCCCTCATTAATCCAATTTATTTATCTTGTTGAGCTCTATTGCTTGTGATTATTTTTGAATGAGTTATACAAATGAAATGATTCAATTATACTGGAGAGTCAAGTTCTACCTTCTAAAGTGTGGCCTGTGATACTGTGAATTTAGATCTTTCAGTTTGTTTTGTGTAGTTAATATGATACAACCCAAATATAAATTTAGATTGCTTTCAGGACACAACATTTTTTCATAATGGTGTTATATGAAATCAACATGGTAAAGCCCTCAACATTCATATTTCTAAATATTATCTGAATGGACTTTCTCTCCCCCTAAAAGTGGACTTTTCAATACACTGTCTAGTTTTCTGCTTTGTTGTTTAGTATTATAACTTTTCTTTACTACATAATATAAAAATAAATACAGGTTTGAATGCAATCAAAAGATGCCTATCAAAAGAAGACTATTTTTTTGCTATGATTTATATTTTATCATTTGCATATAAACAGTAGAACAATTTTTGGATTTTGCCAAATGCTAAGTCATTTTTCATAGGTCATTATCAGGGAGAAGTCTCCCACTCAGCAATATAACATGACTATTTTCTTGTGGGTTAATTTCTGCTGCTGAGGCATGTGCCCTGGTTTTCACTGACATTGAATTATTTTCTACAGTTATAAATCTTGAGTCTATTTTTTATGAATGGCATTTTTCAGGTACAGGGTATATTAAGTCTGCCTCCTGCTTAGATAATGGTCTTCCCACCATGCTTTATTAAGTTAGCCAGCTTGAGTTTATGCTGCTTAATGTAAACTGACCTCTAATTTTCTTATTACTATTATATTTGATTACAAATCAGAGTGATGAAAACCTCATTTTCAGATTTAGTGTAAAGAGACTTGCTGTGCTTGTTATTAAGGAGCATAGCAGACAAAAAAGGGCATTGCCATGATTGTGATTGGGTATAAATTCCTTCATTTATTTTTGAAGCCTTATTAAACTGAAAATAATAATAAATATAAATGTTTTTCTACTTTTGAAAGTTAAGTGGTCAGATAAAATATATAAATATAGTTTATGGAATAATACTGTTTGGTTATTTATTACAATATGAAGTTTGATGTTTTCTCATAGGCATTCTTTTTTATTAGATTAGAGCTTGGGATATACTCAGTAAAGGTAATCTATGGTCTTGATAATTTTCAAAATCTGTTTTACACAATTCCACATGATGCATTCCAATTTAAGAGAATTAAACTGTCACCCACTAAATAAGGTAGCATAAACCAAGGCTCTTTTAAATATTGCATATGGATATATAAACCTAGGTTAACTCTTTCCTATGAATAAAAAATAGTTGTGATTTATAAAAAAGTGTCAATTTACCAATAAGAAATAAATACCATAATCTTAAATACAGCGATGGAATTAACAGAAATAGTTCCTAACTTCCTATTTACTAACAATTTTGTAGTAAAATTTGCATCAGTGATTCTTTAGAATTTTTTTCCTTTTTAATTAATAAACTTTATTTTTTAGAACAGCTTTAGGTTCACAATAAAACTGAGCAGAAAGTACACAGTACCTATACTATACCCCCTGTCCCCCCACATCACAATCTTCCCCACTATCAACATTCCACAACAGAGTGGCACATTTGTTACTATCAATGAACTTACATTGATAGGTCATTATTACCCAGAGTTCATAGTTTATACTCAGGTTCGCTCTTGTTATACATTCTATGAGTTTTGACAAATGTATAATGACATATATCCACCATTGTTGTTTTGTGCAGAATAGCTTCACTGCCCCCCAGATCCTCTGTGCTCTGCCTACTCATCTTTCCCTTCCTGCTAACCCCTGACAACTGTTGATCTTTTATTGTCTCCATAGTTTTTCCTTCTCCAGAATGTCATACATTTTTCATACAGTAGGTAGCCCTTTGAGATTGGCTTCTTTCACTTATTAATATGCATTGAAGTTTCCTCTATGTCTTTTTATGGCTTAATAACTCATTTCTTTTTAGCACTGAATATTTCATTGTCTGGATATACCACAGTTTAGTTATCCATTCATTTACTAAAGGACATCTTGGTTGCTTCTATGTTTTGGCAATTATGAATAAAGCTGCTGTAAACATCTCTGTGCAGGTTTTTATGTGGACATAAGTTTTCAATTCATTTTAGGTAAATAACCATGATTGCTGGATCATATGGTAAGAGTATGTTTAGTTTCATAAGAAACTGCCAAACTATCCTACAAAATGGCTGTACCATTTTGCATTCCCATTAGTAATGAATGAGAGTTCTTGTTGCTCCACATCCTCGCCAGCATTTGATGTTAGTGTTTTGGATTTTGACCATCTAATAGCTAAGTAGTGGTAACAGAAGTCCTAACGTTCTCCACCCTTGCTGGTGCAGTGGGCATGGTTGGCTTCATTAAAATTAAAAACTTCTGCTCTGTGAAAGACAACTTCAAGAGAATGAAAAGACAAGCCACAGACTGGGAGAAAATATTTGCAAATGACACATCTGATAAATAACTCATCCAAAACATACAAAGAACTCTTAAAACTTGACAATAAGAAAACAACCTGATTAAAAAATGCGCAAAAGACCTGAACAGACACCTCACCAAAGAGGATATATAGATGGCAAGTAAGCATATGAAAAGATGTTCAACATCATATTTCATTAGGGAATTGTAAATTATGTTACCACTGATTCTTTATAATGTCAATGAAAGTATTATCATTGACAGTATTCTTGTCATTGATATTGTCTGCCAATCACCATGAATTTTGTGCATTGTACTGAAGAGGTAAATTCATTGTATGCCTATGCAAAACCTGATAATAGATGAAAACAACACTTAATCTATTGATGAAAAGTTACAATAATATCATGTTTTAATTGAACTAAATGGTTAAGGTACTTTCTTTCACATTTATTATTTTGATGAGCCTCACAACTCTTTGGGAAAAGCAAACTATGATTATTGAAATTTACAGATGAAGAAATGAAGGATTCAGGAGGACAAGTAATTTAACTAAATTTAAAGCAGTGCTCTAGGATATAGACTCTAGACTCTAATGTAGAATATATTCTTTCTCCCTCTCCTCTTTTTAATTTAAAGCAAAGCAAACAAACCCCAAACATAACAATGCTCAGTCTTGTATTTATTGTGATATTATACAACTCCATGTTTCCTTATTTTAATGCTGTTTTGTTATTCCTTCATTTTCTGCCTCCCATAGGCCTTGTACTTATAGACCACAAAACATATGGGGATACGTTGCTTGATTCTTCATATAGCATCACATTTTAATTTGAATCTTTACATCATTATTTTCTGTGCTTGATATTAAGCAATTTGTGCCAATAAACATAAAATTTATTATCATCTGTTTGAATTTCTTATCATTGATAAGTATTTCACAGTCAAATAAAGACAAATAGATGAAATTTACTGGGTTTTTTCTTTTAATTAAAAAGTCAGTATAAATAAGTAATCCTTCCCTGATATAGCCTAGGGTGACATTTTTTTTGCATCATGAATAGTTTCAAAATATTTTTATAAGAGTAACAATAGACCTGCATAAATAGTTTGTATCTGATATAATTCTTAATTGTAGTACTAACAATTATATGGTAATAGGAAGTCAATCTAGTTTAATTTCTTTTTTTTTAAGAAGAATTATGAAACATACTTTATGGAGTATAGACCCATCCCAGTTGTAAAATGTTTTTAAATTTGAGGCTGAATGCTCCACTGTATAAGTTAAGCCTTCTGATGTGGCACATTTCTCATGAATGATAAATCATCATGCCATTGCTGATCAATTGCAAATGGGACTGTATTGCAGCAAGCAATTGTCTTTTGCCTAAAACTGATTACTCTTATTACCTGACAAGTCATTTCACAATTTTAAATGAGAACTGAGGACCAAATGTACAGATTGGCTGCACTCTTAGGGTGATTGATAAGGATTTAATTATAAATCATATTTTAATTCAGTTACTCTGTTCAGCCAAGTATAACTTATGAAATTTAATGTATAAAATATTAATTCAGGCTATAATTGAGTTTGTAGTTTTACAAGGGCTCATTGCCCCAGAATGCAGTGGGCGACATCAGAAAAGATAGCTCACTAACCTGCCCAGTGAATAAGCCTAATAAATAAATCCTGCATCGTCAATATAAAGTCTGTGTCTGCAGTTTCTTCACTTCTCATCAAAATAGACCAGAGACAAAACAGAAATAAATCTGATTTCAAGTTCTTTAGAAAGACAAATTCAAAGTTAAAATGCACATGAACTTAATAACTGATTTTTCAACTTGTATATGTGTATGTAGTTATCATCATTGTCATCGATTTATATTTATTGAGTTCCCAGTGGGTATTTGGCACTGAAGCGAACTGAGCAGAGAAAATGATGATATAAAATATTTCTGGAGTCCTAACCTTCACGAGAGTATTTTTTCATTCTCTCATAAATAACATTAAATCAAAGCAGATTACCATGCTTAAAAAAAAAAAAAAACTAACTAAAATGTATTTATGAAGCTTTCAGTATATTTTTTAAAAGGATGATTTTTCTGCTGCTTCTGATATATTTGCCTTTTAATGCTTGGCCTTAACTCCATGAGAGGAATTCTAAGCTGATACCTTTGAGAATCTTTTGAAGGAATATTGTTATGCTTGTCTTTGAGCAATCCTAAATGGCCTTTTTACTTTCCATTGTCTGCTATGGTTTTTAAGTGCTTTTTAAGTTTTACTGACTCTCATCCTGCACAGGAAGCTTCAGTGAATACCGAATGTGCGGTTACAGTCAGGAAAGTCACACTCATTAAAGTGATATTTTGAGGTTGTCCATTTATTCGCTATTTATGAAATGCATATCGAATTTGCTTATTGTATAAAAGTCAAAGACTGATTGTTCTGTCAAGATTGTGGAGACAAAACTTTTGATCTGAGATTTTGCTCTCTTTATTTCCTTCTCTTCTAATCATAATAATAAGGAATTTATAATTCTGGACTTCACCAGTGGTTGCTTTAATGATAGTTTGCTGCTCAGTATTCTGTAGCCGAAGGCATGTGTGAATAAAAGGTCTGCGCTGAGCTACTACAAGACAAATACAAAAAAATAAAAATTTTGGCAGCCTATAGACCAAAAAAAATGCTGCTGAAATGTAAAAATACAAAGAATGTAGTGATGCCTTTAGTTTTGAATTTCTCATTTTGAGAGAAAATAATTTACTTCTTGTCCCTTATCAGTTGTGTGGCCCTTTTACCAAAAATAAAGTTTCATAGAATGAGGATTATTTTAATATTAACCTTTAGTCAAGAAATGTGTATTTACTATTTATTTTGTGCAAATTATCATGGGGTGGCACCAAAATATTTACAATAATTGCCTTGTTCTCTTATGATACAGTCGGGCTATAATACGTTGTATTATTACTATTCAAAATATGTTCTGACCCTCCCTTCAAGAATTATAGACCACTGGGAACTTAGAGAGGGACTCCCCTTCCACAAGCCTGAAACCCAGAGTGGAGTGACTAATGATGAACAGGTTCTATAAGCAAGAAATAAACCTTGGTTTTTAAAAGCCTCAGAGAGTATTGAGGTCCATAGTCATCACTGTATGATTTAGCCCAAACTAAATAATGCTAAGAGAAAAGTCAAAGAGCTCTTATAAAATTTTTAAATTTAAGTCTTTTTCTGATGGGGAGTTAAATACTAAATACATGTATAGTCAGTCAATAACTGTCATGGGTCTGATTCCTGGGGTTTTACTTGTTCACTTGTTTGTTTGTATTCCACACAGCTATGCTCTGCTTTAAAAATACCCAGTATATGGTCTTTCTAACCTATAATAAAAACTTGGTATGGATACTTTATAAAATACACAATTGACATTATTTTAAAAGGAGAAAAGCCATTCAATTTTTAAAATAATGAATTTATATCTCAAAACAAATCTGTATAAATTAGAAACTCCTTTGTAATTTTGTCACCCAAGGTAATTACATAGAGTGACTTTGATGTGACAATAACTCTTAATTATTTTTAGTAACATGTATTGATGTTAAACTCTCCCATATGGAAAACATAAAGTCACCTATAGTTAATTTCTTCATTTTTAACATTTTATGCTTTCTGGTTTCTTCTTAAGCATTGGATGATTCTGTTTGTTATACTTGTATTTTTCTCATTTTTCTACTTTCTCAGGCCACGT
Organism: Lemur catta; assembly: GCF_020740605.2. Lineage (NCBI taxonomy): Eukaryota > Metazoa > Chordata > Mammalia > Primates > Lemuridae > Lemur > Lemur catta. Next base: position 14,381,819 of record NC_059139.1, on the reverse strand, counting down.
GTCAGACAGAAACTGATGATGCGGAACAAATCTCAAATATTATCCTCAGTTTTGGAAGAGTTTCATTAATTTAAGGCTAAAGGCTTGAGAATGTGGTCTGCCAAAGGGCCCCTTCTGCTCATTAGATGTGTCAGTTATCCTCCATCTCCCTTCTCCTCCTCTCCCTCCTTCCAATCTTCCTCCTCCTCCTCCTTTCTCTTTCTCTTCCTTTTTCCTTCATCTTCTTCCTCCCTCCTCCTCTTTCTTCCTCTCCTCTTCCTCCTCCTTTTCTTCTCCCTTCTCTCTCTCCCCTTCTCTCTCCCCACCTTTCATCTCTCTCTCTCTAAAGGAACCCTAAAATGATCCCCATGGAAATGGTGATATTTTATTAATCTATTTCATATACACTTTATTGTAATTATGAAAGTAAAATTCAGCTGTAGCATTTATATAGTTTGCACTTATGTTTGAAAAATTGCATTAGCTTTATCAATATATAATATTTCTATTTTCATTTGCATAATTAAGCACACGATTTTATTTAGTTCTTCCTATTTGCCATCATACTGTCAGTTGTCACAGTGCTGAGAAATAGACGCCTTTGACAGCAACTAGATTCTTATAAGCTAAGAAGTTTGCTGTTCCAAATAGAAAAGCCCCTAAATTTCCATATTGTACTGCTAACATCTGTGTAAAATCTGTTGCCTTTTATTTCTTTTTTTTCCACACACAGGACATTGATTTTGATGGACTTGGTGAGCTTTGTAGTTGCCTTTCTATAATATAAAAAGGAATAAGAGGTTGACAGCCAAGTGTCAGAGTTAACCCTTTGCTTCTACTCCACCCACCTTCTCTGTTTCTAGAATACCAACAATAATTCTATTTCTGTTCTAATTCATATAATTGGAGCACCCATCCACATACTTATCCTTTCTTTAACTCACAGTGCTGAATTAGCATCTCTAAAATATTTCCTGATTTGTTTTAATCTAAAAGTCCAAGTAGCTCTTACGTTTCTATGTCGTTGCTAAATAACACAGATTGGCTGTGATACATTTTCATTTGGCCTAGAACAGAGAGGCTGGGTGAAGTCATACTACATGAGATTGTCCTAAATGATCATATACTCTTTTCTAGGCCCTTAAAGATTTAAGATTTTGTTCCCCAAAACAGAAACACTCGCATATATATTAGGTGTGTAAAGCCATTTACAACTTTTTCCCTACTGGAAATGGTATTTTTAATGACTGGTTTACACAAGCCTGAGGATCATCATATAAAAATAATTAAAATAGTCTCAGCATTTAAGAAATATGCACACACACACACACACACACAGGTACTTATACAAGCATGTATGTTTGGACAGAGAGGGCAAACTGAAAAAGGATTCCTTTTAAAAGCAAAAGGCAAGATTAACACTGCATGGCCCCTAGAGAAAATGTACCCTTAATCAGATCTGGAACGGCCACCGATGGCCTGAGGGCCGAGAGGGAAGTGGCTTCAGGTACAGCTTGATGTCTGTTACTTGGATTGCCTCAATCCAGATACATGAAATCTTTGTGAGCATTCTTGAGGGAACAAAAAGATAATACTTTGGAAACCATGCCATATTCAAATGGAATTTTGATAAATGATACTCATATAGGGATAAGGGAGCCTCCACCTACACATTTCACATGAGGGTAATGAACTTTGATTCCAACCTAATGGTTTGATTGCAACAGTGCACATATGTTGCTGAATAATATGTCAACAAGGCAATGTGCTAAACTTTGCAGGAGGCAAAAAGTCAGGAGTTGGTGCTATCAGAGGTAGCCTGGAAAAGGCAAATCAGCCAGGTTCATTGGTGCTGTGTGTTGTCTCTTGTAGACTGAAATACCAGCAACAAAGCTGCAGATGATAACAAGAATTCATTTGTTCCCACTGGCTAATGAGATCCAAACACATGAGAACTGCTTTCTAAAGTGATTTTATGTGACACTTCACTTGGCACATAGAAGTTACTCCACTGATTGTTTTCAAAATGAAGGCTATTTCAGTCCTTTAATTTCCTCAAAGCAACTGAAACGATTCTTCCCTATTAAGTGTTCTGGAGTTTATAAATTAAGATGGAAGAAAGAAAAACTTGTAAGGACAGTTTCAGAAAATGTATCGTTTGCCTTAACTGCCAGGGTGATTATGAGACACCTTATGTAAACACTGAAATGCAGTTCTAGCCCAAACACATTAATTAAAAGTGAATTTTGCTGTGTGTCAACACATTGGTGCCACTTCACTTCACAGTTGCCTTAAGTACCCCCCTTTGCTTTGGGTATAGAAACAAAATCTAAAAGTGCATGCTACTTTGCCTCCAGACAAATTATTACATCATTAATTTTTATTATAAAGTCTATTATCAGTGTCATTTATGGCATGAACAAAAAGTATGTATTGCTAAAATGCACTATGCTTTGAGTTTTACTTGCAGCTACAAAGTAGATATTTTTAAATATGTATAAAGAATTTTTATACAAAAATGCAAAGAAACCCTTTTACAAATTTTTTGCCTTTAAACCCTTTCACAAATATTTTGTGGTGTGCATGTGTGTGTATGTGTGTACTTACATGGGCTAATTGGAAATGGACTGGTTTTTTGTATCTAAGGGTTTTACCAATGAGTTCATGATCTATTTAATAATATAATACAAAAATTTAAAAATTCTTAGTATTTTCTTAAAATCTTTAATATTAGATATAGTTTAATAGTTTTGATATCTTCAATTCATGTCATTCATTTCTGGCTGATGCACCTGTAGATATTTACCTACCAGTCAGAAGAACCCAATTCTTTCAGTATAAGGTGCTTAAAGGTGTCAGGTGTCATATTCTCTTGTCAAGACTTTGTCACTTTTTCACTCCTGGTTAGAAGAGAGGCTAAGAAATGTTCACTTTAGCTGGGTGATCTTATGCCTAGCTAAACCCTAATATTTTGGGATAAGAGCAGTACTATCAGTCCACAACAGCATCTGAAAGAAATGGAATTCTTCATTTCTATTTCAAAACCTCATTCATCGGATTTGTGAAAGGTCTTTAGCAATTCAGTCACCAGTTCCTTAAGCATAAAACCTAAAAGCCATCTTTTATTACTTCCTTTTCTGTTCCTCTTCCAACTCACAATCACTCCAAAATATATCTCCAAGTTGTCCCTCAAAGGCCCAAAACTCATAGCCCCAAATTTGCCTTAAAACTCCGGGATACAAGCCACAGTTTATGTTTCTAATCCTTCACTTTCACACATGTGCCCTTTCTAAACCTTATCCTTTCTGGTTAGTGTCACCTGAATTTTATGATTAACTATTTCATGAGCACAATCAAGACTTCCCATTCTGTTATGTTTTCTTAATAAATTCACTTTCCCGTTCTCAGAGATATCATTTCTCCTCATATCTTATCTCCATAAGCTCCAAGCACCTCCTTCCTCTTATTTCTCATTTAATTATATTAATAGACACCTTGATACAGAAACAACTTCACCAACACAGCACAAAATCTACTAAGCTATCTTGGTAGATACTACTAAGCTATCTGCAGATACTCTGTTTTTTCTACTGTCATAAAGGGATAAATGATCTTTTCTCTTATATAAAAGAATATGGTATGATCAATAACCATGATTTGCCAGAGGCTAAGGGTTTTCATAGGAAATGAGGCTTTCAGGGCAAAAATTGAGAAAGTCTCAGGCAAACCAGAACAAGTTGTTTACCTTAAATTCATATAATGTTATTCTTCTGCCCAAAAAAGCTCCAGAGGGCATTCATCTCACCAGAGTCACAGTCAGAACCATTTTTAAAGTTCCATATCCCCTTTCTGACTTTATGTTCTGCCTTTTTCTTCCTCATTTGGCTTCAGTCAAGAAATTTGGAAAAGCATAGTACTTTCTTTCTCCACAAAGTCTAGCTTCAGAACTTATAGTCTTGATAAAAATGTGTAATACCCATTGTGAGTTCCCTGGGGCAAGACTTTCAAAAATATCTGAAGCAGTGATATGCAACCACAACTTACCACGCCTTCTCCCCTTCAGGGGACATTTGGCAGTGTCTGGAAACTTTGGTTTTCACAACCTGAGAAGTGGATGCTACTGGCATGCAGTGGGTAGGATGTAGTACCCTGGGTTGCTGATAACACACAGTACAACTCCCCAAAACAGAGAACTTTCCAGCACACAAGAGTACCGAAAACCATTGTCTTAAGAGATGGAATATACAAAGGGAAAAAGTTTTAAGTGGAAAGTAGAATGCATCTTTTAAGCACCTAACAAGATATTCTTCTAACATTTTGTTTATTTATGTATTGATCTACCCACCTCATACCCCTACAACTGAATGTGAGGGGAAAGACTATATTTTCACCAGAATTCTTAGTAGTTGGAGCAACAAATGCTACAGAATAGGTGCCTAATAAATATTTGTGAAATATATGAATGGGAAAAAATTATTATTATTATTTTTTTTTTGAGACAGAGTCTCACTCTGTTGCCCAGGCTAGAGTGCCTTGGCGTCAGCCTAACTCACAGCATCCTCAAACTCTTGGGCTCAAGCAATCCTACTGCCTCAGCCTCCCGAGTAGCTGAGACTACAGGCATGCACCACCATGCCCGGCTAATTTTTTCTATATATTTTTAGTTGTCCGGTAATTTCTTTCTATTTTTTAGTAGAGACAGGGTCTCACTCTTGCTCAGGCTGGTCTTGAACTCCTGACCTTGAGCGATCCTCCTGCCTCGGCCTCCCAGAGTGCTAGGATTACAGGTGTGGGCCACCTCGCCCGGCTGGAAAAAAATGATGTATTAGTGTTTGGTGGAGAGCAGAAAGAAACTGGTTTACAAAGAAACAAATGTGTTTTTTCTTCTAACTTAACCAAAGACTGGATATAAGGTCACCATTATGATCCGGTTTGGGATGCCTACAGCAAATAAAGCACAGTGAATAAAATAATCCAGGTGAATAATATCACAAAACACTCATTTTAAATCCATACACTTAAAAGTAGAGGGAAAAGAAATAAAAAAATACATAAGAACAAATGAATGAATGAATAATGAGTAAATGCATCAATGAATACATAGGAAATTTATTTAAAAGAAAACAAAAAAAATGTTACATTCATTTTTACATTCTCATTTCCTCAAGTTACTAACTTTTTAAATCATGTTTTTATTTTGTGGTAATTATAGATTCACATTTAGTTCTCAGAATTAACAGCAAATTCTGTAGAGGTTTTCTTCAGTTTCTGGTAATGATAGCATCTTGCAAAACATGTAGTTAACATGTTTGTATTCAATTTATCAACATGTCTACTCAAAAGAATTCATTTTAGTTCATAATTTCCAAACATATAATTTATTTTTGTTAACCATAATATATAATCTTTTTGCCAATAATCTCTTTCTGAATGAGGCCTTTTTTGAGGGGAAGTGTTATATATCTACTTTTAAATCCAGTGTGTATTTGGGAGCCATCCTAGAGACATTTCAAAATATAACTAACCCAATTATTTCTGTATTTATTGTTTCTAGTTTACTTCATATAATCTGGTCCTACCAGTTTTGTGGACACATCATATTTGGATATATAGTCACCACTTATAAATACTGTAAAGTTAATAAAAATGGGAATTTTTTTTAAATGTATATAGAACCTGCCTTGTATCAGAAAGAATTTCAGGTGAATTTAATAAGTTTTTAAAGTGTGACAAGGTAACAGAAAATAAACATAAAATAATATTTTAAGAAAGTTTTAAAAAGAGCTAGCAATAAAGTAGAGGGATGTTTCAGCTATAAAATATGCAAATAATCTGAGAATTACATCTACATAATTAACTGTAATACTGTCTGAGTTGCCAAGGAAAATAATTTTCGTTTTTATTACTGGGTGGGAAAGAACATCTGAGACTTCAGATGGTGAGTAAAGGGTGACTTTGCCCTAATTCATAAAAATCAGGACAGCACATTACAATATGATCAAATTAAAAAGGGCCCAGGGAGCATCCATGAGGATAAAAGATGACTACGATTAAAACTTGTGTTATTTAGACATTGTTATTGGCGCTATAAGTGTCACCATGTGCTCTGCAAGCTGCAGTGTGCCCTCAAGGTAGTCATATGGATAACAAGATCAATTTTTTTTTCCCTATTAGATGGATGCTATCGGGCAGACTTATTTGAAATAAAAGAAAATTTCAAATGCCAAAAGGCAAAACGTGAAATTGGGGTGCTATCAAATGAGATATAAAAGTCTTGGTGAAATGAGCCCCTATATCATGATTTATTACAGCTTTGCCTGTGTTATTTTATTTTTAAAAAATATCATCATGTTTGTTTCTTTATTAATGAGAGGTTTTGGTAATGAGAGGATTTAAGATAGAATTTTCCTTTAGTTCTTTCTCCCCAAATGAGAAAGCTTGTTGAAGAGTTTATTTTTGGGAGAATTTTGACAGGCAGAAATATCTATCAAGGTACTTGTTGGTCCTCAGGAAACTAATTTGAAATGAAAATTCCCTGATGATGTACTCTAACCTTAAAACACAGTAAGTTCAACATTATAGGTAGGATGAATAAGTTAAGATATCTAATGTATAGCATGAGGATTATAGTTAATGATATTGTATGATACACTGAAAATTTTCTCATAGAGATTTTAAGTGCTCTTACCACACAGACACACACACATAAACACACAGAAAAATAGCTATGTGTAATGATGAGTATGTTTATTTTACTGTAGTAATCTCTTCCCTATGTGTGTATATCAAAACATCATGTTCTACACTGTAAATTTATATAATAAAAATTATAGTATGAAGCTATAATTTTTTATAATTATAATTTATTATAATTATATTGTGAGTAATCTGATAGCTCACTCACATTTGCATTTTTAATATTCAAAGTTATCCAAACTTTTCTTCCACTATTTTTCCTATTTTATTCTCTTTTCACTCTCTTTCTATGTGGATTTGTGATTTTTAAACACATATAATTTCTTGTTATTGTTCTGTTAATCCTCTAAATTTTTTTCACATTTAGAAACATGTATATTCTTGTGTTCTTTGCTAACCGGATATGCTTACACAACTTTAGAGAACTGGAAGTGATTTTTGGATTCTATATTTTACGCTAGCCTCAATAGATTAGCTTATCTGACCTTTGTATTTATATGTGAATTATGGTGCAGTACTACATACCTTGTTGCTTAAATGGCTTGCATCTCCCCTATTACTGAATATGTTCCTATCATATTGCATGATTGAGTACACCTTTCTCTGTATCTGCTTTCTCTCATTTAGGAAATGATGTGTGTGTGTGTGTGTGTGTGTGTGAATATTTGCACTTAACGGCATTGTTGTGGGCTTAATAATAGCCTCTCCAAGATGTGCATGTCCTAATTCCTGGAACCTGTGGATGTTATCTTATATGAAAAAAGGAACTTACAAATAGGATCAAGTTAAGGATCTCAAAATAGGGAGATTATCCTGTATTATCTGGTTGAGCTCAAGGAGGAGTTTAAAATATATTAAATAATTTGCACACATTTTACATTTAAGCGTGAAATTAAATTTTTTTAGTATATTTACAGAGTTGTAAAACCATCACTCTAGTTTAATTTTAGAAACATTCTATTACCATCCAAAGTATCTCATGCCCATTTTTAAGGATATCTTTAAAAAAAAAACAACACAACTGCTACATAACATACATGGCAGCATTCCTACTTTGTCAAAATAATTTAGCCATCCTTTTTTTAGAAGTGGAGGAGGATAGCAGTAGGAATAGCAATGGATGGGTTAAAGACCCTCAGAAAAATGTCTGTGTTCCTGTATAATTTCCAGTCACACTCTTCCATGGAAAACACCCATTAAAATAATAATAAACCCTGTTTATCTTAGCATAGAAATTTAGACAACAACTCTATCTTTCTGCTTATTTATTCCAAATAAAATCTCAGATGATTTTAAAAGAATCTAAAATAAAAGCAAGGAAAATATATAGAAATTAAAATGTTATTACAAAATACATCTGTGAATGAAGCTGACATTAGAGCTGACATTAGTTACTAGCGTTGAAACAGAAGTTTGTCACCAAGATTTTTAAAATTAATATGAAAAAAGACTCTTTTTCATCACAATTTTTTATGACTTCCATATATAAATCAACTAATTATTTAGAGAAAATATAATGCTGCTTGGTTTAATAATTAGAGTTATTTATGCCAAATGGTCTTCTAATGTGGACACTATAATAAAGGAAATCATTCATCTAACAAATATATGTTCAACTTACTATGGGTCAGATATGATATTAGGAGCTTGGGAAGCATCAGAGAAGAGCTTGAACTGATCCTCTGAAGTGAGGTATCACAAGAATGGAAGAATAGGCACCCCGTGTACTCCCCATCAAACTAGCCCTGAGTGATCAACACTAAGGTGCTCACATAGTAGTAATATTTTTGGAGGGTTAAGGGTTTGGGGGTAGGTATACTCACAACTAATGGACACAGTGAGCATTGTATGGGGGAAAGGGTACACCTCAAATCATGGTTTGGGTGCGGCAGAGTCATAACATGTAACCAAAATGTTTGTACCCCCATAATATCCTGAAAATAATAATAAAAAAAAAACTTCCTCTCAAAGCACCCAAACACTTTGTATCTCCTACTCTGATGTACTGTAAAGAGACTAAGCAGTGAGTTATGTAAGGCTGGGGGCACTACTCCAAAATCACAACTTAGTAATACCAATTTTAAACATAGGATGTACTGTGTCCTTGAGAATCATTTAGTATTGCAATTCGTTTAATAAATTTTGGCTGACACTGATTGGAGATTTTACTACCTGGAAAATGCTTGGAATGTAGCTATTCTCTGCAGCCATTGGAATTCAAAGCATGGTCCTTGGGAATAGTCAAGGTAGGGGGTAGGGTTATAATCCTTTTATAGAGGCTGAAAATCTCATTAAAGTCCTCTGAGCTGACCTGTGACAGTATCCACATTCAGGATTCAAATTTCTCTCCAGAAAATTGTTTTGAATCGGCTTTACGCCATAGAGCTGTCATCAAGGATTCCACACGTGCTCTATAAAGCAACTTAGTTTTACTCAGAAATAATTTTCATATCAGCATATAACTAAATTATATGTTTGGATGAAAAGAGCATCTTAAAACACACAGGGAAACTCTACATTGAAGAATGATGTTTCCCCATATAATTTTTTAAAAGTGGCTAATATTTTAAAACTGTAAGATCTTTAGTGCAGAGGCATTGTACATTTATTTTTTTTCTCACCATTTTATTCCTAATATTTAGCCCAGTGTTTTAAGCAGGTACTTGATTTTCACACCAACCTTTCTCATAACTTTAAAAACAGGTTACTTACTGTGCTTATAGATAACAAAGACAGAAATCTCATTCATCTGACCCCAGAACCCAGAGTTGTAATAATTATATTAATAATTTATTGAGCACATGTGTGCCAGAAACTTCAGTATTTGAATCCCTATTTAATTTCAATGATGTATCATTAACTACATTTTGCATATTAGGTTTAAAAAAAGCTCAGAGAAGTAAAGTAACTTCCTTGATGTTACACAGATTTCTTTATAGCAAGTAGATTATTTACAAATCCCTATGTGACTAAAAGAACTTATTTTTAACCAGCTGATTCTTTGTTTATCCATCTCCTCTCCTCCCCCCTCCCTCTCTCTCTCTCTCTCTCATTTTTTTCCCTTAGACCAGAGGCTAAGCATATTCTCAGTGTCTGTGTGTACCAGGCATTTCGCTAGGAATTGTGCATTTCCTTGTTACACTAAGACAAATAAAGATACAAACTGACATGTGTTGAAGTTTTTTTTTTTTGCTTTTCTGTGGTGTTGATTCAAAGGATATTATAAACTGTGGCTGGTGGACAGAAAGGTTCTTATAGGAGTGTGAATACTTACCATGCTGACATGAGGAGGTCAAAAGCAAGCATTTGTACCAGAAGAAAGAGCCTGAACCGAAGTATAAAGACATTAAAGAGTATGGCAGGCCAAGAGAATTATAGCAGTTCAGTTGGTCAGAGTGCCGATGAACAGGTGTTTGAAGAGGTTGGTCAAAGCCAGCGTGACCTTTATGTAGAAGGCAGGGGGAAGTTGCTATGTAATTTAAACAGTGCATGAAAGAGGTCCATTCGGGCTGCTCTAGCATGAAAGTGGGCAAGGAAGTGAGCACAAATACTGGGAAAGAAGAAAAGAGAACCTGAATTAAGGCAGTCACAGCAAAGCTATGAAGGAGGTAGCATACAGACAAAATTTAGAATCAGCTTTAATGGGACCTAGGGAGCGAGGACTTGAATGTGACCACGCCTCCCCAGAGGGCTTGCGGCTCTTCTGCGGAGACAGCCGGGTGGCCAGCAGACTGCCTGCACCTCTCCCAAGGTTATGCCCTTGCCCCGAGTGGCCTGAAACCAGTGCCTGATCGAAGAGGGGATACAAAGGCCCAGACATTTCAAGGCCACCATGGCTCGTTTGATGGAACATTCTAGCTCCAGAGCCTCATCTGAGGCTTCATCCAGCCAGCAAAGCACTTCAGCTGCTCCCCCTGCCCAATCCTGCTTCTTTCCCTTCCTTTGACAGAAGACAATGCTTTAAAAAAAAAAAATTGGCACTCCAAACACCATGTTAAGCATCTGCTTTCAGAGAGCCCAACCTATGATAATAATGCCTAAGTATCTAAATGGAGGCTTCGTTATCAAAATAGGAAACAGTGACAGGGAAAGTCGTGAAAACTAACACATTCAGTTTTAGAATAGGACATTGGAGGGAAGAGTGGATGAACAAGACCAAGATCTCCTACTGACAGGAAGATATTTGGAACTACAGCTCAGGAACAAAGAATGAGTGGAAATTTATATTTCAGGACTTTTAAAAATAAGAAATCCAAAATACCTTTTATGTTTTGCACATGTTGTAGATATATTTCAAAGAATATTTTTTAAGATTCTGATTAAAGCTAAAAAGCAATGATTTTGTTTACAGGATGAGCAGATTTTTAGCAATCTTTTTCTTGTTCAGTGATTTGAATATTTATAAATTGACTCTGCTGTGCACCTTGGGGTCTTCTACAAGTCCAAATTGAAATCAAGATTCCATTCCCTTAGCAGCTCTTTCAGGATGTGGCATCCCTTATGTCAAGCTATTTTCTTTATTGCCCAATTTATTCATAACTGACAAGGTGTCCCAATTGCCTGGTTATGGTATCCTTGCTCCTTCTTTGATGGGAAAGCGATTATGTTTTAATAGACTTTCTACACACACATTTGTCAGCTTTTAGCCATTGCTTACATCCTCAGTTAGGTTATAATTGATGCCCAAGGGTAACTTGTACATTTGAATGAGATCAGTTAGTGATTATTCACATCCTATCATTTATAAACACAGGAAAATATACAAGAAAGTTTATTTCTTCACCTTCATATCTCCTACATATGCATTTGAATGCTGAATTCCATCACCAGAATTTGCTGCTTCCAATTTACCCCTTTTGTGCCTTTCTTCATTTCACGTTTCATTAGTTAATAGCAGTGGATTTGTGCCAAGTAAATAATATATACATGTATGACTTTGAAGTTGGACTTGAGAGTGCATAACAAGAAAGATATCTCCTACTAATAATAAAATGAAAAAGCCAGTGTGATTGTCTGCACACACAAACACTCACACACACACACACACACACACACACACACACACACACACACACATGCCCCTTTTCTCTCATAAATAGGGATTGTGAAAGATTGTTCCTCTAAAGAACACTGGGTAGTTAAACGTTTGATGGAAAGAATTAACATAAAGAGTTCTATGCTCTGTTATGTGTACTAAAACAGACAAATATAATCAAATGAATGTAACCTATAGCCAAGGTAACCGTGTGTCGCAGTTGCCAAGGACAGCACTGGTTCATGCCTATTGTTCCCACACAATTATTGCTAATATCCCTCTAATTCTTCAGCCTGTCCTGGTTTGCATATTAAATCACATGGCCATCTTACCTAGCATACTTGTAAATTATTTAAGAATTTAGCTTGTTAATATGCTGGGTAACTTGACCTGACATAGAACGTTTATTAAATGATTCTAATCTGTGATTCAGACCTTTACTACTGGAAAGAATTAGTGGTTTGAATATTTTGGGGGTTGTTATAAAATGTTCAGTGTGATTCATTTTGGAAAAGTATGAAATTTATTTAAGGAGTAGTACAGTCCTAACATATATTAGTTCATATATCTTATGTCATCAATGTGGTGTGTTAGAATGATTCCTGATCTGATGCAGGAGACTCAGCAATGTTGCTAATTTTCTCTAAGGCTTTTTGATAAGGTAGCAGACTTCTCTCACATTTGGGTTTTCATGTAATATGGTTTAACATAGATGAAATATTGTCTATCTTCAAATATTATAAGTTTATGAGATAATCAGTCATGAATTGACTTCAGTGGCAGAAATCCCTTCAAAATATCCATAGTTCTAAGAGTATTTGATGATGAGGATGTTAATGATGATAATATTTGATTGCTTTTGTGAACTAATGCTGGCCTTTGTTTTTGTTAACTAATGACTTTAAAGTACAGAAACTGAGATATCAGTAAGCAAAAACTTATCTTTATATTATATTTCTAATCACATTTCTTCCACTAATTCTACAGCCATCACTTCTCAGATAGAAGTATGCCCTATTTCCAGTCAGCTTGTGTATTATAATTTTTAAGATTTTAAAATAAAATGTTATGTTGACATTATAAATACACTCATGTGTTCTGGGGCTATAGCTTTGTGATATTATCAAAATAATATGAATAAAATAGTTATTTAATTTAAACATAACCAATAAACTATTAATAATGTGACATGTTTTCAGTGAATTGACTTTTTATACTAAAACAATCATAGATGTTTTATTGTATGGATAAAGCCAAACATACTTTTTCCTTTTTAAATCACTTTGAGGAGTCTTTTTGTAAAATATTTTTTCACACATTTAAAGTGTTCCTTTCTCAGTGACATGTCTTACTATCATAACAATTTGACATTTAAATCAAACATACTATCTTCATGTTTGTAATTTAAAATATCTTTCCTTAAGATATTTGTAACCATTTTTTTTTCTTCTAGTTCTCTTCCTTGCCTCTCTTCCCTTCTTAGACAAATATTGACCAAACCAGTATACACTTCCTGTCTTCGATTCCTCAACCACATTCAGATTTCAACATTTATGATCTGGGTTAGCTCTCACTCTAATAATTAAAATGATTCTCTGAAGATTGTCAACAGTCTCTTAACTGAGAAATCTTTTTATATGTGTTTATATGGTCTTTAAGTGATTTCACATTCCTAAAGCACTTAACATTGATGATAATTTCTTATTTTTAAAAACTTCTTCTTTTATATATTAGTAAAACAAATGGTCACTTTATTCTAATTTCCAGATTGACTTTTTCTCTGAATAGACATATTGTTGAGAAACCTGTGTTAACATTGTTATTCTTTCATAAACTATCCTCATTCTTTTTAGAATTTTATATGTTCCAATGAATTGAATGTCTATATTGATAATTTCAAACTTTTTAGACTCTCCTAAAATTAGGAATTGTATTCCCAACTGCTTTCTTGACATCTCCATCTGGAGTCCCTGCAAGCAGTTTAAATTCAACACATCCAGTATAAAATTCAATACCCTCTTACTAGAAAAAGTGTCTACTGAATTTTCACCAACTATACATTCTCACAGAATCCCAGGATTACTCTCCTGGAATAGTTTTTGATGACACCTTCTCACACCCTGCATATCTTTGATTACCAACTTATATAAATTCTATTTACACAATCACTGATGTGAATTATTTTTTTAATTTCTTTACACATGTACTAATTTGCCTATGTCCATGAATATGTGTGTGTACGTGTGTGTATGTGTGTGTGAGTGCATTCATTCTATATAGTATTTGGTTCATTTCTTTCTTACTTATTTTAAATCTTCCCTCTATCCATTTTTATTTCCTTGACTCTGTCTAAATTTCCTTTCCTTTTTAGAAGTTTAATCATAATCTTTATGTGTAACATCTAAAGCTGAACTTTTTTTTATTTTAGGTATTCAAATATTTGAGAATGAATTATTTTTCACCTACATGCCTTTAAAAAGTGAATGAACCATGTTTAATTAAGTAGTTATTAAATACCATTATTATAAAATTGGTGCTGTGATCCAAATCTTTATGTTTCACTGGAAATTTTGCAGTATATTTTATTTCACTATTTTGTAAAATGCAAGATTTTTTATCATCTGGTGATCAAAAATGACACATTCTTCACCTGTGCTTTAGTCATTTTTGTTTATAAATTCATACTACATACTTGATGTCATTAAATGTTTCTTAGTATCCTTGTCATTTCTGAAAGCTACAACAGTTTTGGACATGGCATCATTACCTGTTCCAGGTACATAATGTTCTCTTGGAAACTATTTGGTATATGAATGGATTAATGATTATTTTTTTTCTTCTGATAGAAAATCACTTGAGGACAAGGAAATAATTTTACATGTCATAATAGTCACACTATTCTAGCATCTGCCTAATAGGTTTTCATTAAGCTTGAGTAGAATTTAAATACTCCTTGATAGAAAATCTTGTTCAATAAAGATATATTGTTGAACTTAGTCTCTGAAATAAAAGGAAAGTTTTATAAAATCCAAAAAATGTTTAAATTTGTCTATCTGCTATTGTAGATGAAATGAACTGTATCATTTTATGACCAAAACAATATAAAAAATACCCTCTTCCTATGCAAAATATTAATCTATTTTATGCTTGGTACATATAAAAGGCACTATATAAATATTGTTTAATTGAAGGTATTCATATTCTAATCTAAATTGTATATTCTGGGAAAATACTTTTAACTTTTGAGGGAAAATTGATAAAGTTAAGAAAGCTATTGGTTTTCTACTGTACATCAAGACAAACCAAATTTGTAAGAGATGAATGGATTTTGTTCATGACCATTATGGATTCTGTATGGAAACAGCATTATGCATACTAAATCTAAAAATCAGTTTCCTGATGGCAGCATTCCTGCATTTGAAAAATGTTTCATAACACTTCATAGTATTATAATGAAATATGTTATACTGAGAATTGAGCTTTGGTGCAGAAAGTTAAAAATGTATACCTTCAAAATTGTTGTCATTCACGTTTTTCAGCTGATAACTGGAATAAGGTAGGGCTGGTAATCAGTTCTTTCAAAGTGACAGCTATAATAAACTGGTAGCGAATTCTCAAAGCAGTTCATAATTTTGAACTTAGGAAGGTATGGATTTGAAGGGAAATATAATTTGGGACCATGGATGGAAGAAACCTCTACTTTTCCAGTCTAATATTAGACAGTCATTTAAAAAAAGCAAGAGGAACCAGCTGTACATTTTACCAAGAGGAGAGGAACCAGTGCATACATATTGTGGGATCTTAATAAATGTTGTTGTCATAGCTGTAGCTTTTAGGTAGCAAAAGTGCATACCACAGACCCAGTGGCACCCACACTTTTACTTTGTGGCTTCTGGCTGTCCACATCTTTAATGCAAATAGATGTGCCTTTCAGACATGCTATTTTTGTGTGTAGTAACTTCATTTTCATCAAAATGTCATTTCCTCCAGTTCTTTATTCACTCCCACTACTGTTATAACTTATAAAAGGAGGAATTTCATCTACCTTAGCTTAAATGAATATATATGCATTTTAAAATGTGGGATTATAACCTCTCACTCTATTACCATCCTTAGTATCTATGCACTTCAGTGAAAGTCTGCTATAAGCTTTAGTTAATTTGCTTGGGATTTAATTTTCTGAAAAGTGTATGACTCTGCAAAGGAAGAGGATGAAGAAATAAAAGGAACTTCTAAAAATACTATACCATCTCATATCACTAAACCTCATTTTTAATCCAGTGTCAAAAAAAGAATGAAAGAAAAATACTTTTCTCCCAAACAACAGAAGACAATTACTAAGTAAGTAAAATACAACCAGCAATTTATCTGACCAACAAATGGAATAAGGTATAAGGGGGTGACCCAGAGCACAAAGTCATAGAAATTTAGACCTGGAAGAAACATTAGAAATCACACCTGGCAATCTCTCTCAGCCAATAGAAAGCTGAAGTTAAAGAGATTTTTTTGACTTATTCTAATTCACAGGGTCAATTAATGTCAGACTTGGCAAAAATCTCCCATTTTCAAGCTTTTTAAAAGAAGTTCTTTGCATTACATGATGCTACTTTTTACATAATGATTTAAACAATAATATTCTAATTCTTTTGCAGCAGAATTTCATAATTTTTACACATTTGTCCACAAGTAACCTGAGTACTCAAAAAAATTCTTATTATCAGATCTTACCTCTTCTTTGCAACACACCATTCATTGGCTCCACATCTTACTCAGAGATAAAGCCGAGGTCTTTCCAGTAGACTACATGGCCCTAGGTGAACCATTTCACCTCTGCTCTCTCTAACCCCATCTCCTGTTTCTCCCCTCCTTACCAACTTTCTCCAACTGCATTGGCTTCTTTATTTTTCAGCAAGCATCTCAGTCATGTTCCCTCTCCTGGAGTTTGCACTTCCTCTTTATTTTCTTAAACGTTCTTCTCTCAGTTAGTTGCAGGTATGGTTCAATTGTTCACCTCCTTTAGGTTTTTATTTAAAACTTTCTGCCAGGCATGGTGGCTCACGCCTGTAGTCCTAGCACTCTGGGAGGTGAGGTCAGGAGTTCGAGACCAGCCTGAGCAACAGCGAGACCCCGTCTCTACTAAAAAAATAAAAAATACAAAGAAATTATCTGGCCAACTAAAAAATACATATAGAAAAAATTAGCCGGGCATGGTGGCACATGCCTATAGTCCCAGCTACTCGGGAGGCTGAGGCAGGAGGATCGCTTGAGCCCAGGAGTTTGAGGTTGCTGTGAGCTAGGCTGATGCCACGGCACTCACTCTAGCCCGGGCAACAAAGCGAGACTCTGTCTCAAAAAAAAAAAAAAAAAAAAAACCTCATACTTTTTTTTTTAACCTTTCAAACTCAACAAGTTTTATTGTTTGCTAGGGCTGCCATAGCATAATACCACAGACTGGATGGTTTGAACAACAGAAATGTATTTTTCTCAGTTCTGCAGGCTGGAAGTTTAAATCTCACTTTTTTTTTTTGAGACAGAGTCTCACTCTGTTGCCCAGGCTAGAGTGTCCTAGTGTCAGCCTAGCTCACAGCAACTCAAACTCCTGGGCTCAAGTAATCCTACTGCCTCAGCCTCCCGAGTAGCTGGGACTACAGGCATGTGCCACCATGCCCAGCTATTTTTTTCTATATATTTTTAGTTGGCCAGATAATTTCTTTCTATTTTTAGTAGAGACGGGGTTCTCACTCTTGCTCAGGCTGGTCTCGAACTCCTGAGCTCAAACTATCCGCCCGCCTCGGCCTCCCAAGTGCTAGGATTACAGGCATGAGCCACTGCGCCCGGCCTAAATCTCACATTTTAAAATGAATCTTTTCCTGACCACACGATTTAAAGTTTATATTTTATTCATTGCTATATCCCTATCTTCAGAAATAGTGTCTAGATCATAGTAGACCATCACACCTGCTGTTGCTGAATTCATAGATGATTGAGTAAAAAATTATTAATTTGTATTTCCAATAAATAAAATGTAAATTATAGAGGGTTAACAGAAGTGTGAAACAAATACCTCTTTGTTTATCTGCCAAAGATTATGCATTGATCTATTGGAGAAACATGAATGAAATCTCAGAATATCAAAAACCTTACCAATAATTACTTTTACTAAATAAATTGCTTCCTGTTTCATTCCATCTCATAGCATTCCTATCTCCTTTAGTCAATATCTTGGTAGCTAAAAGGTATTTAAATCTCTCTGTCATCCCTAGTAGAGCCCACAAGTGGCATGGATGAGAACAGTGAACACTTAAAGGAAGTTGTATTCTTGAGAGAATACTAGTTTTATGTATATTTTAAAAAAAGCTTTGTATTCTCTATGGAATTTAGGTTAATATTTGAGGATCGAAATAGTTTCAAAATTTATTCAGTTTCCAGATACAGAATTCATCATTGGAAGACAGTAGACAGACAAAATGTGGTAGCCATAATTTATGGAGTATTATAAAATAGTATGGAACAGCATATTAGAGTTTCCCTTAGATGTGTACATAGAACATGGATAAAAATCAAATAGTATTTATTCAAAAGGTAAGAAAGAACATAATATATATACACACATATGTGTATATGTATATATTTATGTGTATATGTATACATATGTATGTAAACACACTACTGAATAAAAAGTGAGCAATACATATATATTTCATATATATATTTTCCTATATATTTCATATATATATATTTTACTATATATATGTATATATTTACCAGAAGATATATATATCACCACAAAATGGGGTACATAAGGACTGGAGAGAAGAGTTAAATTTATCTGAATTTTCTATTGACAAAAACTAAATGCTATTAAATGCAATAACTAGCATTCATAACCATAAATCTTATAAAAATTAAATTAAATTACTATCTAAAAGAAGTCACTGAAAGTACAATTTCAAGGTACTAATTCTCATTCATTAATGATATAAATTTATAATAAGATTTCTAAAAATGTATAAATCAGCACCTCCCATTGATTTTGGATAAAATAAATATTTCAAAATTTGAAAATAAACAACAGGAATTGCACAGACATTAAATGATTTGACTTAAAATCAACAGTCTGTTATATCCACTCTAAAATCTTTCCTCTTCTTCAGTGTCAATCCAGCAATCTAAAATGATGTTTAGAAAATATTTTAATTCCATTTAATGTACTTGAAGATAAATTATGAATGCAAATATTATTTGTGTGTCTTAAATCAGGTTTAGAAGTAGCTTAAAGATAGTAGGAAAGTACTTTTTGCCATATATGTTATTAATTAACTTAGATCAAATCTAGGAGTGTAGCAGGAATGCCTGCAATGAATTGTGATTGTACTCTAATCAGATATTAGCATAAATACATATCTTCTTATAAAGCCTTTGCATAATTAATGGTTATACAGTAATTCAACTCATTTAGCAATACACACACACATACGTATACTCACTTTAAAACTAAAATAGAAATACGTATAATAACTATTTCCTTTCAAAAAGGAGCCCTGTGATTTCGTATGGTTTCATAAAGCTGCTTGTTTCCTCTGTGTTCAAGCTTTAATGGCACCATACACAGGAGCGAAGGTCTCTACTGCATTGTCTTCAATATTTAATTGTCTTTTGAACAATGCAGCAAAACTTTATTTCTTAGAAAGGTTTACTGAAATCATTTATAAGCTCTTAAGCCAAAACCAACTTCACTCTTCAAGCAGATTAGCACCATTTTATTTCCTCTATTAACAAAAATTCAATTTCTCTAATATAAATAGCATGTGTATTTGAAACCATGGAAAGCAAATTAATTAGGACAAACTAATGTCCACCCAACTGTTTGTTTAGAAATATGTCATCTTTAGAATCTCATTACTGTTTTTCTTCTTTGGAGCTTAATTAGTTATGTAAGGTAATGGTAAATTACAAAATAAAACTTCTCTCTAATCTGGTGAGTACTCATCACAAATTGAAAATCATTACATCTAAAAATATTTACTTTAATATTCATGACTTACAGAGAAAGTTATAACAAAATACCATCCCAAGTGATATACTCACTTCCCTCTTTAATAACTGGAGACATATATTAAGGGATATATTTTAGAATAGGTTTCTAGTTTCTATATTTCCTCTATGACAGATCATCTAAGATAGATTAGCAAACTAGTTCATGTGCCTTGTAGTCTTATAAGTCATTAGTTTGACATTTTGCTATCACTATAATCAACACTTCATTTGTTAGTTGGCTTGTGTTACTGAACAACAAAGATGTTAAAATTTTCCCAGCACATTTTTACAAAGATATATCTCTGTTTTTTTTTCTCCCTGTATGCATTCTTTTTCTCCTACAGGTATCATAAACTTAGGTTCATTAAATGTGTTCCTACAGAATTAGTCAATTCCAGAATAATTGAATTTTCATTAAAAATGTTTTGTGATATTTTAAAATAACAAAATGTATGTGCTTACTGTAACTCTAGAAATGGTACAAATTTTTATTAATAAGACACAATTATTACTTGACTTTTCTGTTTTTCTCTTATTTCCCAGTACCTTAAAAAAACAGTGAAGCCTGGTGCAATATGGTCCTACCTGATGCCAGGGCATGTCTAGAGTTTCAGTCTGTGTGTACTGGCTTAAACCATGGAGCCATGGTGGTCTGCTCAGTGGTGGGTTTTACTGTGGCAGGCCATGTTGGGTTCCAAGGTAAAGTCTTACACTCACTTCCCTCTCTTTTCCCCAAGCAAAGAGTATCACTCTCTGTGCTGTGTTTCCTGGGGTTGGGGAGAGGTGATACAGGTAATGTAAAACTATTCTTCCTACCCTCTTCAGTGTGTCTTTTCTGTGTATTGTGCTACAGCCAGGTACTGTGATCTCTAACCTGGCTTCCTTAGCTATTGTGAGAGTATTCTTGCATGTGGATAGTGGTTCAAATCAATGTTTCTGTGGGAAGACTATTACTGAAGAGTCTTACCCTGTCATCTTGTTCCAGCCCTTTCTCCTCTGATCAATTTTTAGGTCTAGGCTTTTAAATATTTTCTAAGAATATAAACACTCTAGCTCAATGAGGTTTAAGTAACACATTACAAATTCTAATTCTATTATTGACTAACATGTATGCTTATATTATAAATTCATTATTTGCTAAAATTTCTTATCTTTATTTTCAATGTTTTAATAACTCTGTCTGGATTCTATAGCTATTAAATTAAATCACTTTCTCTAATATTCT
The DNA here is from genome assembly GCF_020740605.2 of Lemur catta. Taxonomy (NCBI): domain Eukaryota; kingdom Metazoa; phylum Chordata; class Mammalia; order Primates; family Lemuridae; genus Lemur; species Lemur catta. The sequence goes on along the minus strand of NC_059139.1, from coordinate 14,360,847 downwards.
CCCAAGATACATGAAAAGCACAAGCTCTGACTTTTCACATTTAATACTATCTTTGTTATGTTAAAAAATGAAATTTTAACAATTGGTTATATATGTCACTCTTGAAGAACAGATGACTTTTCCCCATAGCCCACTGATTTTGTTCCAGTGCCCTTTAATTTCCAGTTTGTAGATGAGAAATCCCAGGGTTGGCAGATTTTCTCTTCTTTTCTGTGAAACATTTTTTTTTTTCCTATCCTGAAGATTATAAGATGTTCTCCCTGTTTTGAATTGAAGATTTGTATCATGGTATTATGAATTGTGTATCATTTTTCTGTAATCCTGTCAGGGACTTGGTAAGCATTTTTAAATATCAAGGCTCAGGGAAAATGCTTCTCTTGTTTGTTTTTCCTTTCCTTCATTCCTTTCTCTTTCTGGACGCTTTTATCTACCCTTTCCTGTTTCGTTTGTTTTATGTAACAAGTACCTTAGCTTTTCCCTATTCCTTTTTTATTCCTTTTTATTGTTATTCAATATAAAGAGCTATTTCTCCCCATGGACTCTGCAGACCCTGAATTCAGATTTTAGAGGTGATTATCTATGTTTTCATTTAGTCATAAAAATTTTAAATTCAAAAATACTAGACATTGTGTTTAAATATATGGTCCATTTCTCGCATTTAAAAATAGTGGCCACCTCTTAAGCACTAGCAAAGTAGATAATTTGTCCCACCAATGTAGCTCCCAGCCAGGTGTACAGGGTCAGCAGGAGGACGCAGTTATGCCAGAGTCCCAGGTATAACTGATAGCCATTTCACAGGTGGACAAACTCATATTTGTAACCCAACTATGCTCAGAAAGCATGAAATTCCTTTTTATGCCTGCAAGAAAATCTTGCTCTCTGCTTCTGGTTTAAGTCTTTATCTGGTCCCAGGGAGAGCAAATGCTTCCCTAGAGAATCTTGAGGCATCTGCACATTTACATATGCTTCTATATTCCTTCCCACCAATAGCAGAAAATGGAGAAACCAACATCCTACCTCATTCCTTTGCTTTCTAGAATGCAAATTGTTATTTTAATGTTGGAAATATTTCCTTAAATAGGTTTGAGAGGATTTCTCTTGACTAAGTTGGAAACTCTTTTTCAGAGTGAAGCAAATAGAGGAGTCAAATTTTTGAAATACTGATTCTGTTAGTGCTATAAATGGGTATGTAATAGTTTTTGAACTACTTAGCATAGCAAGACATGGGTATTTCCAGTACTCAGCATTGTAATAAATTATAGTCATAGTTTAACCAATGACAATTTCAAGCCAAGCATGACAGAAAATAGCAAAATGCCTTGGCTTTCTCTAATATCCCTTTGCCTGTAAATCTCAGCAACTTACTCAAAGTCACAATTCTGGACTAATAGGCAGCTTACTTATATCTGTCACAAACTTATTCTACTTCTCTTTTCCCCCAAAAAACAGAACTGTCATTCCTCACTTTAATAATTGTACATAGAATAGAAAAGATATACAAATATACACATTCACACATACACACACACATATAGATAAACTATATAAATATTATTTTCCCCAAAGTATGTTGCTGATATTATTTTGAAGAGGCATCTGGCAAACTATATATATATATAAAATACATATAAATATGTGTATATATAATATATATCCCATTAATATTAATGTTATAACTATATATTTATATTCATGTATAATTTAAATAAATTGGTCATATTTACCCCAGATATTTTTTTACTTCTTTAATAAGCACAGATTTTTGCTAATGCTCACTGTCTTCAAGTCAACATAAATAGCTTCAGATAGGAGACATAGAAGGCATATTTACATGTGTTCTGAACGAGGCAGAGAATGGATCTGGCTTTGACCTAATAATCATATATTTTAATCATGGTATCCATGGAGGTGTTCTCATTGTACATTTTAAAATGTGGAATTATATTTAAGGGCACCAGAGGGACATAATTAAATAGAACTTACGTATAACCCTCTCTGCACTATTCAGGATTTATTTGTTTGATAGGGCCGAATGTTCCATAAACATTCTAAATATGTGCTAAACTACAGAGCTTGCACATAGGAAATAGCCATACCTTAGAAAAGGAACTGGGTATGCATTTGTAGAAACCTATTAATAATCATCATCTTGATAATAGTTTTTTTGAGAATATTCCATTAAAAGAAATCTTAAAACCGAATTTATATTATGCCTAAATTATTTTTATTTTTATGTTTTATTGTATATTTTATATAAAATATTGTTATAAATTTGCTGCAATTAATTTTACATTTTTATTTATATTATAAAATTTATATTTGGTAATATAATTTGACATTTGTAGGATCAAATGTAAACTGCTTTCTGAGTTACCTTAACAAAAATAATAACAGATCACCTAGTGGAATTTAATAAAACCTAATTATTATTTAGCATTCTTTTGGCTGTAGGTAAAAGAAACCAAAACAACCAGATGTAAATGGCAAAAGGAAAATATTATTGCAAAGTATTAGAAGCAAATCCATGCTCTTTGTTTCTCATATGCTCTGCTATCTGACTTCTACTTTATTTTTCATTGTCAACCAGCTTTGTTTGTTTCTGTGATCTGAGTAGTCAGTTGAATGATAATCTCAGGGCCCAGTTTAGGGCCTCTTCCACTGTGGCACTTGTTCAACTTTCTGATTCTCCCTGGATATCCAACCTGGTTATAAAACATATTGGACTATGTCTTTTCTTTAATGTCTAATGATACATATAGGGACTTTCTATGAAATAACTCACAGAGACAGAGAGGGAAAGCATCCAGTATGAACTATATTACCTCATACATGTCTCAGTACAACCAAATTCAAATCATATGTAAACAATGATTTTGCTAGAAGTGATACAAAATATCTTTATTTAAAAAATTGACCACAGTCAAATAAGTGGTTGTGTCAGTCTAAATGTTTGAGTTAACACTGACTGCATCTTACTGACTCACTGCTTGATCTAAGTGAAGAAAAAAAAAGAAAGTGTGATTTATTTGTTGAAAATCCTGTTGCTATACAGTTAAACCTCTTTCTATATGAGAGACTTTTTGTTATATTCATCATTTTGACATGCTGGTTCCATTTGTCTTGTATTTCACAAAATATGGATATTACTTTTGTTTTTCACCTTGACCATTTAACATTGTTGCAGAAGATAAAACCTGACTCTGCTGTCCGTTAACCTTGTGTGTCTAGAATTTCATTTTATCTTTTGGGTTTATGTAGTTGAAGTGCTACAAGGTAAAGGATGGTCCATCTACTTTAGGTGCCAGCCAAGATGGATGGCTTGTCTTAGATGATATATATTTTTTCAAGCCAATTGAGTGTCTGATTAATTGAAGAGAGAAAATTATTGCAAGAATTGCTAGCGTGCCATTTATTCTCTCTCTGCTTTGCATGACTTGCCTTTGTGAGAATTATATTTTTTTATTCAATTTCCATATGCATTGTTTTGGCCAGAATACTGTATATAAGACACTGTGTTTCTGCAGAAATTGAGAAATAATATATGAGTTAAAATGCACTAAGAAATCTGGGGCAAAAATAAATAACTTTCAAAATATAACTCAAACTAAGAATGTAAATATATAAATTGCAAATATGGTTTAAGGCCACTTATGAATTTTGTAGAATAATTAATAAAGATAATTTAAAAGATAAAAATAAATTAATAAAGATAATTCCAATAGAGCATATATGCATTTATCCTACACATGCCCTCAGATGTACAGAAATGCCATCTCTAAGGCAGCAGTTTCACTTTCTTCTCTGCTTCATCCTCAGAGCTAAGAAGAGTACCTGACAGCCAGGGTCTCTTGGTAAATACTTGTTGAATGAATTAAGGCCCTAACAATATTTTAATAACCTTCCCAAAGTTTCTAGTATGCAATAAAGGAAAAAGCAACAAATTAGAACATGATGTTTTCCAGAAATGAAAGTTGACTTAGACACGAGGATTAAAATTTTAAAAACCAGATTTTTCCCTGTTATTCACTTTGTTATAGGGTTTATTGAATGCCACATAATGCTAATTCATTTATTCAGCAGCTATATAGTAGGCAGCACCTAAGTGTTCAGCAAGGTGCCAATCAGGTTTATTTTTAATTCTTATAATGCTGTAAAATAATTATTGATCTTTCACACTTTTATGTAAGGAAGTGAGGCTCAGCATATCTTTTCCAAAGTAATGATGAATAAATTAATTATTTATAGAAAACCATGTAGTTAAAATATGGAAAACTGCATATCTAGACTTCCTAAGTATAGACACCTGTATGCATGAAATTTTGAGATTGCGCTAGGAACAAACAACAGGTCTACTCGGTTCACAAATTTTCACTTATTTTTATATCTTAAAGAAAGTCATTACACATTTAACCTTGATCCAATTTTTTTTTCAGGAAAAACAATGTGTTTTCAAATTTTTAAAACAATGAATGGAGGGGCATAAAATGTGCACCTCTTTCTCCATTAGTATTCAAGTATTAAAATCTTTATCCACTTAAAAATGTTCTTCACTCCCTCTTCCATTTTGAGTGAGGACTAATTGCTTTTTTGATGGCTTTATTCCTTAACTTTGTAAGATAAACATCCTTTTTCTCAATGCATACTATTACTGCCTCAATAGAAGATATTGAAAATTTAATCGTTTATTTTTTTCTTTCCATGTCTTTAATTGTACTTCCTTCCATTTACCTTATTTTTCTCATTCTTTCTTCTTTTTTTTTTGCTTTTGTTCTTTCTATGTTCTTTTCCTATTCTTCCCTTCTTTCACTTTTCCTGGCCTTTTTTCATTTTTTAATTCCTTCATTCTTTCTTTTCTTTTTCTCATTATTTAAGCAAATCCTTAAATACAGGGTAAGTTGTGGCAGGCAGACTGTAAGTTGTCTCTCACTGCTTCCCATTTTCTGATACTCAGAAATATGTTAACACCTCTTTTTGAGAGCATGGGATGGACTAGACACTGAATTTTAACCAATAGCATAAGGCAAAAGTTTTGGAATACTATTTCCATGATTGGGTTACATAAGATTGTTACACTTGCTAATAGACTCTCTTGGTTATTTGGCTTTCGTGCTTTGATAAACTAAGCGGTCATGTTATAGGGGCCCACATGGCAAAGAATTGATGGTGGCCTTCAGCTAACAGCAGGTAGAAATTGGAGCCCTTGCGCCAATAGCTCTTGAGAAGCTGAATTGCCCCAAAAACATGTGACCCTAGAAGTAGATCCACTCTCAGTCTTCAAATGAAACCACAGACCTGGATAACACCTTAATTGTAGCCTTGTCAGATGACCCAGCTACTCTGTGCCTAGACTCCTGACCTAAGGAAACTATGAGCTAATAAATGTGCATTGTTTTGATATCCTAAGTTTTGTGGTATTATAATATTTTATCCAGTAGTAAGTAGCAAATACATACATATAGCTTTAGATTCCACATATAACTAAGATCATATAGCATTTGTTTTTTTGTGCCTAGGTTATTTCACTTAGCATATGTCCTCCAGGTTCATCCATGTTGTTGCAAATGACAATATTTCCTCATTTGTTCAATCTGAATATTATTAATTTGTGTGTGTGTATGTATGTATGTGTGTGTGTATTTTATACACTCATCTGTCAAGGAACACTTAGGTTGATACCACATCTTGGCTATTGTGAAAAATGTTGCAATGAACCTGGGAATGTAGATTTCTCTTGCAACATACTGATTCCATATCCTTTTAGCATGGACAGCAAAAGCAAAACAAGAGGCAAATGATTATTGTATTGCAACTATTAATAATAATCTTTGTTTAAAAACCTGGCATAAATATGTTAAACCAGAGAGGACACCACACAACAAGTGTAAACTGAGATTTCTTCAGTCACACAAGAGATAGTTTATGATCTCTTATTATACCTACTTTACAATAAAGAATCTTAGAAAAGATGCACACCAGTCAGATAATTAGTGGCAGAGCCAAGAATGGAACTTAGGTTATGTAGGTCCTGCACCCACATTTTTTAACATTATATTGTTCCACAAACTATTGAATACTATTTAGTTGATGAAAGAGACAAATGGGATTTCATCAAGCTAAAAAGCTTTTGCACAGTGAAAGAACCAATCAATAGAATGAAGAGATGACAACAGAATTGGAGAGAATATTTGCAGGCCATACATCTGATAAGAGGTTAATATCCAAAATATATAAGGAACTCAATATCAAGAAAACAAATAACTCAATTTAAAAATGGGCAAAAGACTCATGAACAGATATTTTCAATAAGGAGACATATTAATACAAATGGCCAATGGTTAGATGAAAAAATGCACATCACTAATCATCAGGGAAATGCAAATTAAAACCACAATGAGATATCATCTCACACCTGTCAGAGTGGCTATTAGCAAAAAGATAAAAGATAACAACTGTTGCTAAGGATGTGGAAAAAAGGAACCCTTACACACTGTTGGTGGGAATGTAAATTAGCATAACCAATATAAAAAACATTATGAAGTTCCCTCAAAAAAATTAAAAATAGAGCTTACTACATGATCCAGCAATCTCACTTCTGTTTATATATCAAATTACATTCTTACTTCAGTCAAAACATTGCTTTTGCTCACTATTTTAGCTCTCCAAAATTTGTATTTGTATTATTATTGTAGAAACAAATAATTTTATCTTCAGTGTTGAACTTATAAACTGAATTCACAATACTAAATATCACATATTCTACCCAAGACAGATTCAATTTTTGAATTTTTTTATACTGCTGACTACATAAAATGTTGAACTTTTATTAGAATTAAATTCCTGTTTGAAGCATATAACAACCAGGAATGGGAGTAGGGTGAGGCAAGTGAGAGAATTGGTACATAATACCTAAGAAGATATTTACTCTCATTGTCATGCAAATGCAAACTCTGCATTTGCCCATTTAACTGGAAAGGTCTTTTTCTAGGTATGGAGTCAATAATTAACTACTGTTGCTTCATCTTTTGTACAAGTATCGGAAATCATGAAATTTTAAAAAGTGATTTTAATTTAGGAAAAGTATTTATTTGGTAAAATAAAGTCTTATTCACAAAGTAATGTAGAAATACATCTTCTGTGGCTCCATGCATTAAATGTAGTCTTTGGACATAGTCTTAAAAGCAATTGATAACATTTATGTAGATGTCAACTCCTCCTCCAGGAATTTTGTTTTCCATTTTCCATGGTACGTTATTATTAAACTCATGACACAATATGGATAAATATTGTGTGCAAGTTTTACATTCATCGCTACCTTTCTTAACACATAAATATATAGTACTTAATTTTTTATTACACAAGTACATATTTACCTTGTCAATGCCAAATGATTTATTGTAATATCTTAAAATGTAATCAAACAATAAAACAAGTAAAGATTATATCATACCAGAAATGACAAAAACTATATAGAAAGAACATATCATGTGAACCTTACCTGTTTTCCCATTCAAATTAGGTTAGTTTTCAGGTGTCTCCACTTTGAAATTCAGCCTTTATTTCCTTCAGCTATTTTGATTAATCTATAATTTTACACTTTCCCACTGACCACTCCCACAGGCAACCTGGCTACTTGATGTGATAGATGTTTGCTGCATAGGTTTCAGGATAATTGTCTGCAGGAGCAGCAAATACCTGCCCACCATTGTTGGAGACCAGAGCAAGTACCTATCCTAGTATCCCTTGTTTGATCAGCATATATTCTCTATGGTGTCTTTTAAAGCAAAGTGCATTTAGAAAGAGTTGGGAAAACAGACATAGGTTGTCATTGGTCACCATCACATTTAGCCATGTGTTAAGGTGAGAACTGTTCTTGTTACCTGTGCTTCATTGACCACTAGATGAGCCCATGCAGAATCTGCTCACATAAAGGAGATGTCTCCCCTACCGTCTGCCTTAGTCAGCTCAAGCTGCTGTAACAAAGTGCCATAGACTGAGTAGACTAAATAACAGAAATGTATTTTTCACAGTTCTGGAGGCTGGGAAATCCCACAATATGGGTGCCAGCCAATTGGGTTCTTGGTTGGATGTCTTGCTGCATCCTCACATGGCAGAGGAAGTGCTAGCTCTAGTCTCTTGCTCTTTGTACAAGAACACTAATCCTGTCATGGGGGCTCCACCCTAATGACCTCATTTAACTCTACTTATCTCCTAAAAGTGCTAATGTCACATTGGTGGTAAGTGTTTCAGCATATGAATTTGGGGGGCAGGGGACAGACATTCAGTCCATAACCCCATTCTAGATGGCTGTATTGCAACTATTAATAATAATCTTTGTTTAAAAATCTGGCATAAATATGTTAAACCAGAGACGACACCACAGAACAGGCATAAACTGAGATTTCCCCAGTCACACAAGAGATAGTTTATGATCTCTTATTATACCTACTTTACAATAAAGAATCTTAGAAAAGATGCACACCAGTCAGTAATTAGTGGTATAGCCAAGAATTGAACTTGAGTTATCTAGGTCCTGCACCCGTATTTTTTAACATTATATTGTTCCACAAACCATTTAATACTATTTAGTTGCTGAAAGCTCATTGCTTCCAATTTTTTAAGCTGTAACTTACCTTTCTACAATCTTTTTTTTTATCACTTTTCATGGATTTGCATTTAAAATTATATCTTGCATATGCAACAGGATACAATGTATTACTTCACTGTTTCATGTCAAAATTTATAATCAAATTATGTCTTTTAAGAATTAATGAGATGTAATCAGCTTATTTTTTTCTTTTCTTTTTAGATTTAGAGTAGATCTTACGTACTCTCTGAACAATCTATAGAAGAATGTTCATCACCTAAATTTAATGAAATACATTATGGTAATTTACCATCCAAATTAACTTGACTCTTCATTTGTTTATAGAACATTCATAGAAAAAAACTATTAAAATATTTTTAATTTATTTTATTTTTAATTATTATGGTATACAATAGTTGTATATATTTATACAGTACATGTGGTGTTTCAACAGAGGCATACGATGTGAATCAATCACATCAGGGTAACTGGGGTATCCATCACCTCAGACATTTAACATTTCTCTGTGTTAGGAACGTTTGAGTTCCACTCTTTTAATTATTTTAAAGTATACCCTAACTTATTGTCAATCACAATTGCTTTGTTGTGCTATCAAATATTGTTCACTCTATCTAACTATCTGATGATATTTTTGTACTCATTAATTATCTCCACTTTACCTTTCCATCTCTGCTCCCCTTCCCAGCCTCTGGTAGCCATAATCCTACTCTTAGTCCCCATGAAATTAATTGTTTTTAATATTTAGCTCCCACAAATGAGTGAAAACATGTGAGATTTGTCTTTCTGTGCTTGGCTTATGTCACTTAGCGTGAAGTTCTCCGGTTCCATCCATATTGTAGCAAATTGCAGGATTTCATTCTTTCTTGTGGCTATATCATATTCCATTGTGTATATATACACAACAATTTCTTTATCCATTCATCCATCAGTGGATACTTAGGTTGATTCCAAATCTTGGCTATTATGAATAGTGCTGCAATAAACATAGGAGTACAGAAATCTTTTTAATGTATTGATTTCTCCTCCTTTGGATATATACGCAGTGGGATTGCTGGGTCATATGGTAGTTCTATTTTCAGTTTTTTGAGAAACATTCATACCATTCTTCATAGTGGTTGCACTAATTTACATTCCCACCAACAGTGTACGAGGGTTCCCCCTTTTTCCACATCCTTGGCAGCATTCCTTATTTCCTGTCTTTTTGATAAAAGCCATCTTAACTGGAAGGGGATGATATCTCATTGTACTATTCATTTGCATTTCTCTGATGACTAATGATGTTGAGTATTTTTGCATATATATTTTGGCCATTTGTATGTCTTCTTTTAAGTAATGTCTATTTGGACCCTTTGCCCATTTTTTATTCACATTAAAAAATTCTCCAACAACTATTGAGTTGTTGGAGCTTATTATATATTCTAGTTATTAATCACTTGTCAGATGGGTAGTTTGCCAATATTTTTCCTATTCTGTGGGTTGTCTCTTCCCTTTGTTGATTGTTTCTTTCGCTGTGAAAAAGCTTTTTAACTTGATGTGATCCCATTTGTCCAATTTTGCTTTGGTTGCCTGTACTTTGGGGTAACAGTTAAGAAATCCTTGCCCAGACCAATGTCCTGAAGCATTTCTTCCAATGTTTTCTTTTAGTAGTTTCATAGTTGCATGTCTTAGGCTTAACTCTTAAATCCATTTTAATTTATTTTGTATATGGTGAGAAATAAGGTTCTAGTTTCATTCTTCTGCAAATGAATACCCAATTTTCCCAGAATCATTTATTGAAGAGACTGTCCTTTTCCCCCTGTGTTTTCTTGCATCTAAATTGGAAAGGAAGAAGTCAAATGATCCTTGATTGCAGATGATATGGTCTTGTATCTAGAGAAACTTAAAGGTTCCACAAAAAGATATTAGAACTGATAAATAAATTCAGTAAAGTTTCAGGATACAAAATCAAAATACAAAAATTAGTAGCACTTCTATATGCTAACATTAAAAATCTGAAAAAGAAATCAAGAAAGTAATCCCATTTACAATAGCTACAAATAAAATAAAATACTTAGGAATAAACTTAACCAAAGAAGTGAAAATATCTCTATAGTGAAAACTATAAAACATTGATGAAAGAAATTAAAGAGGATATAAAAAAATGGAAAGATATTTCACGCTCATGAATTGGAAGAATCAATATTGTTAAAATGTCCATACTACCCAAAGCAATCTATAGATTCAATGGAATCACCATCAAAATACCAATGGCATTGTTACAGAAGTAGCAAACATAAAATTTATATGGAACCACAGAAGACCCAAAATAGTCAATGCCATCCTGAGCAAAAAGAACAAAACTGAAGGAATCACATTACCTGACTTCAAATTATACTGTAGAGCTGTAGTAACCAAAACAGCATGGTACTGGCACAAGAACAGAAACATAGACTAATGGGAGAGTCTAGAAATAACAATAAGTTTCTCACTAAATTTTTATGACATCAGAAATTACCACATATAATATTATCAGGGCATAATTTTTACTAACTTTGTATGTAAAGTCTCCTAAAAGTAATATGTTAAACTAATCATAACAATCATGGACCCTAAAATATTAAACTCTACTTATGTTTTTTATTTGATTTATATTACTTTTCAAGTGTTTTCAAGCTTTCATTGGGATGCCAAAATTTCTATGTGTGGTGAAAACATATTAATGTTTTAAGTAGAGGTAATTTTATATATTGTAAATGTGTAAATATGTAGCTATAATTATGAATATTATATATAACACATCTTAATATGTATTTTTTGCCAGGTATTTTAAATAACAAGGATATGTGAACATTGAAATGGAAATTATTTCCTGTAAATTGTGCTGTTTTGTATCCTTGGGGATACACTCAAAGACCTCATAAAGTCATCCAGAGAGATTTGAATGAAATTTGTGGATTTATTTTGTAGCCATTTGAGTTTATTTTGATCTCTTTAAATAATAACATTTACAGCTACCTTACCCTCTGCTCTGTAGAAAGCAAAGTTTTTTATCCTTCAGAAGAAAGACAGGAAATTACACACCTAAAATGTGGAATATATGTTACATAATCCATCCAGAATTGTTTATATTAAGATCAAAGCTAGAAAGACTTCAGGTATAACTACATAATAATTAATATGTATATCATGTTTAAGAAAGCACTTATATGTTCTATATAAGTGAATATTCAGAACACATGAATTTATCCTTCAAGTGCCAAAATCTGACTAAAAAATACTTATGTCTGGAAAGATTTCTAAAATACCTTACACTCTACTAGTCCTCTTTCAGCAGATTCAGGTGATTTGTGTCTTGTCATTTGTGTAACTCAGCATTTCACAAGGAGGAAGAGTTAGATACTGATTTGAACACTGTCTACGTTGTCTCATTTATTTGATTCATTTTCCCATCCTTTTGGCTGACACAGGTTCAGTAGTTAGGCCAGGTGGTAGAGCCAACAAATCTTGAATAGAATGTAAAATGTTGGCAAAATCAACAAAGCTCAATTCTTAAATGTCACACCAGCATTTTCAATGGCCTTATTACTTTGCTTTATTAAGTTAAATAAGAAGTAGCTTGGCTTTTGCAGTACTGATTTCTGTGAAAACTATTTTATTTTTAGCTAAAACATATAAAATATATCCGTTTAGTAAGTAATATTGTACCGTTTGATAATTTGCTATCTATAATTAAGTCAACAAATAGCCTTTCTTCTCATTCATGTATAAGTGCAATCTCCCTCTCTCCAGATTATGGCATTCAGTTTCCCACATGCCAACCATTAGAAGAAAGTTCAGTCTTTTTTTCTGCAACAACTTTCATGTAAGTTTTAATATCCAGCTATCCTGCTGTGCTGCTCACTGGTGCCAGGGGAAGGGAGGGATTCCCATATTGCAGCAACTTTAACTGACTATTTTGTTAGAATTTATGTCTGTAATATTAATAAAAAGCACTGGCCACGACAAAATAGCACCAGGGGTCTCAGAGAACATATCTCTGGGCAGACTGACCTGTCCTAGCCACCCTACCTGGTCAGGATATGTTTATTGATGCAAAATTTCTACCAAACAAGCCAGGACCCTCAGGGCCCACCTCTACTCAAGGAAAAGAGGTTGATGAAGGTTCTTGGACCTGCCACCTGTGTGCTTGGTGGCAGACGAGACACTAGTTCAGCTTGAGCTAGTTTGTTTGTCATTGAGAGTATTCTTGGCAGAAGAATATTAGTTGTTACAGGGAAACAGAACCAGCTTTGGCGGAGCTATCTGGCAAGGCATGTTAGCTATGGCTGGGAAGCAGGTTTCAAAGTTTATTTTCAAATTTGTGGTTATTGAGGCTAGTCTGCTACTTCAGGAGGCAGTACAGATGTCAAGGTGGAGGGAACATGGAGTCCTGAGTAAGATTACAAACACTGGCAACTGACTTCTGGAGTTGAAATTTTGGCTACATAACTTAGCTCAGTTAAGTTAGCCTAGTGACTTAATCACTTGGGCAAGTGACTTAATCTTTGTTTGCCTCCATTTTCTCATCTATAAAATAGGCATAATGTTTGTAACCTATCCCATAGGATTGTTGTAAGATTTAAGTAAATTATTGAAATAAAGTTCTTAAAATAGTACCTGGTACATCATAATGACTAAGTAAATATAAATGCTATTGTTATTATTTATTGAAATACAGCAATCCTTCTAGTGTCAACATTCATTTGCAAAGTGAATGATTATTTCTGCTCACCATGAGTGAACAATTCTTTCAGTGTACACACATACATGGTGCATTTTATATTATAAATCTTTCATCAAGGGCATGGGTTTTAGCAAAGAGACATGTTCTTGCATCTTATGACACCGATATGAATTTATGGAAACTCAGATACCCTGTAACATGCAATATTAGTACAAGACATATTGAGCTTGAAAAACATATCTTATGGCTGTTTTTTGACTGATTATCTTTATTTTTCCATACTTCGAGCTTTTATTCATATTCACATTTATGATAGATTATGAGATTTTTGTTATTATCTATCCCCAGAATCCTTTCTTTAATGTCATTCTGTCCAAGGATACTTCCTATATCTTATAGGCTGAAGGGAATAATTTAAATGCCAGTCATAAAGTGCAATGAATGCTTTTTGAAATAATTCAATTTGAGAATACTTAAAGCTTGGTTAATACATGTCTCCATGGCCTCAATTAACTAGATAATTGAATTATACATTCCAAACTCAACCCAAATTACTAAAACAATGAATAAGAGGCATGGATTGTATCCAAACTCTTTATGCAATTCCAACAATAGTTGTTGTCACATTAAAGATCTGAAAAAATATAACCCTTTAATAGTTCTCCATATTTTATCATGACATGTTAATGTTAAGTGTTGAATACATTTGCTGTGTAGGATATTTCTCTGTTACAGTGAAATCGTGCAATGGGCAAAAAATTAGTTGTACATTTTTTTCTATATCCAAATTTTCCTTTCAAAATATTCAAACAGCTTCTATTTACTCTCTCACCTTTATCTATAGCCCCAGGAAATCTGATCTGTATAGTTCCTTCTATAACTTTGATGGAAGCCATACAATAAAAATAACTTTAATCATGATTTTTAAGTAGCCTAACAACATGAATTAATTTGGGCTAACATCTTAATTATTGAAAGGAAGGGATAAAAATAATTGATTTAAGCTGCTTATATTAGGAATATTTTTCAGATCCTGATTCCAAATATTCTAACTTTGATTATATATCTTCTAATGTAGACCTCAACATTCAACTATCATGATTAAAAACTAATTTTAAATATGCCTATTCTCTTTATAGCTAAGTAAAGTACAGATTTACTGTTTTTAACTAAGAAAAGTACTCTTTTAATTTCCATAATATGATTGCATTTACTAAAAATATATATATATAAAATTTGGTTCTTAGGTTTAGTGTTTAAAAATGTAGGTTTTATTCAAGAATGAATTTTATTGTAAACCATTGTAGGATATTAGAATACAGAAGTTGGTATACTTTTCATAATCTCAAATTTTACTTTTAACTCAGTCAAAATAAGAAACGATTCTTAAGGAATTCCTCCATATTCTACCTCATACAGTGCACTGTAAAGTCTAAGTTTGGCTATTTGTTTTTATTAAATCTTATTGTTAAAAGGGACCTAAAATTTAGCGCAAGAAATGAAAATCACAAATGCATATAATTTTTAAAATATTTCTTCTGTTTTTATACCAATTTATAAAGTAAATTCACTTTTGGGTGGTAAGTTGATGAAATATAACATTATTTTGTATCTAGACTAACAGACTCTTACTAGAATGTTCCATAAAGTTCTTCATAAGATTCTCATATATTTTTATGTGCCTATTGCATATATATCAGTATATAATATGATACAATCCAAATATGCAGATAATAAGGATGTGTGTGTATCTGAGCTACTGAAAATAGTAACCCCAAAATAGTAAAAATGATGCACATATACTTATATTTATGATTAATATAATTGTTTGACTAACATCTATTTTTAAAACTAATAGTTCAAATCTAAAGTCTAAAAAATGGAATCATGCCAAGATTTCAGTCAGTGTTTTTGTCAAATCATCTTATAAATTAATTTTAGAGATAGTTGTAAACAGTAAAAAGAACAGAGGATATGTGACAAATTCATATTTAGTTAAAAATTCAGTGAAATTGAAATAACTGTAACATTTGTTTTGTGATAGTTTGTATTTTTTAAATTACCTTAGAAATATTCAAATGAGTTCACTTTTACACTTTGCCTGTAAAATCCCATGCCCTTATCCCAAAATATTTGCTTTAAATAGACAACATGTAGCTTACATTTAGCATAATACTTTAAACATTAAAATAGCTTAATAATTGTTAGGTATTATTGTTTAATTGGTATGTAAGTATAAATTGTTAATGCAGTGTTACAAATTCTCCATAAATATTAGGTACTATTATCTTTTCTTTATTGAAGCCCTATACTCATAATGGCTACCTATTCAGAAGTATTCACATACACTTCAGAAGGCCCAAGGTAGTTCTTCTTGATGAATATTTGTGATTAGATTATACAACTTCAATGCAATAATTCTGCCAACTCAAATGGAAGAAAGATAGAATGCTTCTCTCCATACATTTCTATTTACTCACATTTTAATTTCTGCTCTTGAGTGGAAGAAAGAGGTATGAGCAGGAACAGTAAGGAAGAGAAAGCAAGCTGAGCAATCTTCCCACCTCACTCATACAAACCAAAGCAAAGCAACATATTTTGTCAGCTTTACTGGTGTAACCTGAGAAGTGGAGGTAAAATATTAATTCTATCAACGCAATTTTTTTCTTCTAAGAGTACTCATCAATCAAGGGGACATAATGCAAGCTATATCACAGTTATGATGAGAATTAATTAGTGAGATTACACACATAGCATTCCAAAAGTGTTAAATGGTATTACAGAGTTACTTTGTGTTTTTGTGTTTCACAGATACTGCATTATTTACAAATTGAAGGTTCATGGCAATTCTGCATGGATCAAATCTATCAGAGCCATTTTTCCAATAGCATGTGCTCACTTCATGTCTCTGTCACAATTTGATAATTTTCATAATACTTTGAACTTTTTCATTATTATTATATCTATTATAGTGATCTGTGTTCAGTAGTCTTTGATGTTACCATTGTAATTGTTTTGGGGCACCACAAACTGCACCCATATAAAATGGCAAACTTAATAAATAATTATTGTGTGTTTTCTGACTGCTCCACCGACTAGACATTTTCCTGTCTCTCCCTCTCCAAAGGCCTCTCGATTCCCTGAGACACAATGATATTGAAATAGGCCAATTAATAACCCTACAATGGCCTTTAAGTGTTCAAGTGAATGGAAGAATGATACATCTCTCACTTTGAATCAAAAGCTAGAAATGATTAAGCTTAGCGAGGAAAGAAGCTGAAATAGGCTGAAAGCTAGGCCTTCTCCTGAGAGCTCAGCCTCTTGCACAGCTTAGCCAAGTTGTGAATGCAAAGGAAAAGTTCTTGAAGGAAATTAAAAGTGCTACTGCCGTGAACACAGAAATGACAAGGAATTGAAACAGTCTTACTGCTGATATAGAGAAAAGATGTAGTGGTCTGGATAAAAGATTAAAGCAGCCACAACATTCCCTTAAATCAAAGCCTAATACTGTGCAAGGCCCTAACTGTTTTTAATTCCTTGCAAATTGAAAGAGGTGAGCAAGCTACAGAAGAAAAGTCAGAAGCTAGCAGAGGGTGATTCAGAAGGTTTAAGAAAAGAAGGCATCTCCATAACATAAAAATGCGAGAGGAAGCAGCAAGGGCTGATGTAGAAGGGGTAGCAAGTTGTCAAGGAGATCTAGCTAAGATCTCTGATGAAGGTGGCTACACTAAACAATAGATTTTCAATGTAATCAAAACAGCCTTTTATCAGAAGAAGATACCATCTACAGTTTTCATAGCTAGGGAGGAAAAGTCAATACCTGGTTTCAAAATTTCAAAGAGAAGACTCATGCAGCTGTTGAATTTAAATTGAAACCAGTGCTTATCTACCATTTTGAAAATCCTAGGGCTCTTAAGAATTATATTAAATCTACTCTTCCTGTGCTCCATAAATAGAATAACAAACCCTAGGAGACAGCACATCTGTTTACAGCATGGTTTACTGAACATTATAAGCCTGCTGTTGAGACCTATTTCTTAGAAGAAAAGATTTTGTTCAAAATATTTCTGCTCATTGACAATGTACGTGGTCACCCAGGAGTTCTGATGGAAATGTACAAAGAGATTAACGTTGTTTTCTTGTCTGCTAACACATCATCCATTCTACAGCCCATGGACCAAGAAATAATCTCAACTTTCAAGTCTTATTATTTAAGAAATACATTTTATAAGGCTATAGTTGTCATAGATAGTGATTCCTCTGATGGATCTTGGCAAAGGAAATTGAAAACCTCTGTAAAGGATTTACCATTGTTGATGCTATTAAACATATTCATGATTCATGGGAGGAGGTCAAAATATCAACATTAACAGGGATTTGGAACAAGTTGATTCCAGTGCTCATGGATGACTTTGAGGGGTTCAAGACTTCAGTGGAGGAAGTAAGTGCAGGTATGATGAAAATAGCAAGAAAACAAGAATTCAAAGTAGAGCCTGAACATGTGACTGGATTGCTGCAGTCTCATGACAAAACTTTAGGGAATGAGGAGTTTCTTTTTATGGGTGAACAAAGAAAGTGGTTTCTTGTGATGGAATCTACTCCTGGTAAAAATGCCATGAACATTGTTGAAATGAAAACTGAGGGTTTATAATATTACATAAACTCCATTGACAAATATGTAGTAGGGTTTGAGAGGATGACTCTAGTTTTGAAAAAAGTTCTACTGTGGGATAAATGCTATCAAGCCATAGCACATGCTATATAGAAATCCCAAGGTAAATACTACTTATTAAGGAAAAATATGATGAAAAAATTGTTCCAAATATAATGAAAGTGCTGTTTGTACATCAAAGAGAAAATAAAGTCAAAACAAAATAAAATATTTCCAAAACCTACAATATCAGGAATGAAATACACTTAAAAAGGCAATTTGTAACATTTATTTTAGTAACAGAAATAGAAAGATCTGACTACAATGAAAACAAGATTACTCATGCAATAATTTCCACCTTGAGAATGTCAGGTTGTTAATGAATTAAATAAGATACAGAGGAAGAAAAATAGGAAGACATTTAAAAAATAAGCAGAATTCCATACTCTCAGCTGTTTCCAAAGATGACTTTAATTTAGAGGATATCTTTTTTTTAAATAGTGAGTCAGATGGCATAGAATAAAAGTGCTACTTTAAAACATATGAATATGTATGCAATTATCTATACTGAAATAAGTAGAACCAATCACAATTTTATAATTTGAAGTATCCTTCCAGGAAATGCCTCTGTTCTGATGATGGTGATTTGTTTTTCAAATGAAAATTAAAATTGGCCCAAAGCTTGTGTGAGACATGTATGTGGTATAAACTTCTGTCTTGTTAAACTATTTCCATGGAACATATTGGTACCTTTTTACTTTTGACTTAATAAAAAATATAAAGTATTCATGCCATACATAGATGTATAATGGACCTCATAATATTATGTAACCAGAATGTCATTTCAGGTGAAGGATGGGGATTCTTACCTGAAGTTTCTTGTGTCATCAGCCAACTGGCCTAATTGTTCCAGTCTAAGACCAAGGCATTAAGTTAATGATTCCATCCCTTTCTTCATGACTAGTTTTACATTAGTTTGAGCATGGCCTAATTTTCTCTCATATCGCTAATATGAAAAGGATTATATGAAACAGAAGTTAAAATTAACATGCTTATCTGCAATAAATTCTATGTGTTTAGGGAGAAAGCTTATTTAGGGCATAACTAACCAGGTTAAGTAGATTAAATAACACACAAAAATGAATTTAATATAAGAGTAAATAGCATAAAGATATGGGGAGAGGATGAAAACAGTGATATGGCTGCTGACGTCAACAATGTATTATGCACTAGACATTTGCAGAGTAGAAGAGACTGAATTATATAAACAGAACAGTTTCATGTATGAACTTTCTGTTTTCACAAAACACTTTTATTTTTAACCAAGTAATACCAATTAAAACATAAGGTAAAATAATAGTACTATTGAACTTATTGTTTGCGAAGATATATCTAAGCACATGTATTAATTCTTCCATGCTCTCAGCAAGTCTGCATGGGAGATACTACCAGTACCCCTGTTTCACAGATGAGGATGCCAAAGCAAAGGGAGATTAGGAAATCTGCTGACAGTCATAGAGCCTCTAATGGGAGAACCAGAACTAAGTCTAATCAGGATGTTTCAGGGCTGATGATCTCAACCACTATACTAACCAATCTTTCTAGTACGTATGTGTGTACGTGCACTCACTCCTTATAAAATGTCTACTAGTAGATCACACCTAATATAATGTTAAGTATGGTGCAAAGAGATGCTCAGTAATTTAAAACACTGCAGATATTACATAGGAAGTACTCAATTGTTAAAAGCTCTTTTTTTCCTGAAAAATAAACTAGTTAATTTTACAAGACAGATGTTTCTCCTTGCCAAATAATACTACCCTGTATGTTCTGTAGATAATAAGTAATTATAAAAATAAAAGCAACACACAATGTATAGTTTGGATAATTAAAATTAGTTTGACATGGGTATTGTCTATACCTTAACGTCTTAAAATAAATAAATTTTTTTTTCAAAAAATAAAATCAGGCCAGGTATAGTGGCTCATATCTCTATTCCTATCACTCTGGGGGAGGTCAACATCAGGAGGATTTCTTGAGTCCAGGAGTTGGAGACCAGCCTGAGCAAGTATGGGACCCTGTCTCTACAAAAAAAGAAAAATTAGCCAGGCATGGTAGGGCACACCTGTAGTCCCAGCTACTTGGGAGGCTGAGGCAGGAGGATTGCTTGAGTTTGAGGTTGCAGTGAGCCATGATGACACCACTCTACTCTAGCCAGGGAGATAGAGCAAGACTCTGTCAAAATAAAATAAAATAAAATAAAATAAAATAAAATAAAATAAAATAAAATAAAATAAAATAAAATAAAATAAAATAAAATAAAATGAAAGTCAGAAGTATATGTTAAGTTTCATCGGTTTAGACACAATATGTCACTTTATAATTTTGACTTAATTTATAAAAATGTTCTGACTATTCAGATAACATTTCTGTTTTTAATAGAGTTGGACATTCTCCTTCTTTTTTCTTTGGTTGTCATTTATTAACCAGAGTTAAAATTGCTATTTCATACATTTCTAGGGTACAATATTTCATCCTGTTCCACAGAAGGATGTGTTTACTCTCTAAAATGTAATATACTCTATTTGTCCAAGAGGTATGTGTACATTCACAAAAATATATATACACATATACATATATAAAAACATACACACATATATAAAGAGGGAGAGTGAGAGAGAAAAAATAAGAAGAGGAGAAAGAGAGAAACCTCTGTTCATAGTAATAATTAGCTTCATTCTGAATGACCATTAATGGAGGTAAGAAATATTTATTTATTATTTTAACACATATTCATTCCTTCACGTATCCCTGATACCACATATGCACTCCTCATTCCCTACCTACCAGGTATACTTTAATTATGCCCAAGGAGTGATTGAAGACTATTCCACTTCCTTATTGTCTTATCAAATGCTGAACTGATCTTACGTAAGCAGAAAGTTTATGTATAAGGGTTGGAAGCTTAAAAATATCTTCCCAAAAACTAAGCATAGAAGCAACTTACCTCAATATGATAAAGGCCATATACAACAGACCCATAACTAGTGTCATACGGAATGGGGAGAAATCAAAAGCCTTTCCTGTAAGTCCTGGAACAAGACAAGGATGCCAATTAACCACTGTTATTCAACATAGTACTGGAAGTTCTAGCTAGAGCAATCAGACTAGAAAAAGAAATAAAGGGTATCCAAATTGGAAAGGAAGAAGTCAAATTATCCTTGTTGCAGATGACATGATTTTATAGCTAGAAAAACTTCAAAATTCCACAAAATCTATTAGAACTGATAAATAAATTCAGTAAAGTTGCAGGATACAAAATAAAAATATAAAAATCAGTAGTATTTCTATATGCTAACAGTAAACAATCTGAAAAAGAAACCAATAAAGTTGTAATCCATTTACAATAGCTACAAATAAAATAAAATACCTAGGAACAAACTTAACCAAAGAAATGAAAGATCTCTAAAATGAAAAGAAATGAAGAGGATATAAAAAATGGAAAAATAGTCCATGCTCATGGATTGGCAGAAGCAATATCATTAAAATGTCCCTACTATCCAAAGCAATCTATAGATTCAATGCAATCTCCATCAAAATACTAATGATATTATTCTCAGAAATAGAAAAAAATAATCCTAATATTTATATAGAATCACAGAAGACTCAGAATACCCAAAGCCATTCTGAGCAAAAAGGACAAAGCTGATGAAATCACATAACCTTGCTTCAAATTATACTACAGAGCCATAGTAAACAAAACACTGTAGTATTGGCATAAACAGACACATAGATCAATGGAACAGAATAGAGAACTCAGAAATAAATCCACACATCTGTAGTGAACTTATGTTTGACAAATTTCCCAAGATTATATAGTGGGGAAAGTACAGTCTCTTCAATAAATTGTGCTGGGAAAATTGGATATCCATATCCAGAAGAATGAAACTAGATCTGTATGTCTCATCATATATACAAAAATCAAATCAAAATGGATTTAAGACTTAAATCTAAGACTTGAAACTATAAAACCACTATTTAAAAAAAAACATTGGGGAAAAACTTCAAGGCATTGTTCTGGGCAAGGATTTCTTGACTAATACCCCCAAAGCACAAACAACCAAAGCAAAATTGGACAAATGGGATCACATCAAGCTAAAAAGCTTCTACACAGCAAAGAACACAATCAACAAACTGAAGAACCAACCCACAGAATAGGAAAAAATGTTTACAAAACTACCCATTTGACAAGGAATTAGTAACTAGAATATATAAGGAGCTCCAACAACTAAATAAGAAAAAATCAAATAATCTTATTGAAAAATGGGCAAAGGATCTGAATAGGCATTTCTCAGAAGAAGACATAAAAATGGGCAATAGTTGTATGAAAAAATGCTCCATATTATTAGTCATCAGAAAATGCAGATCAAAACTGCAATGAGATATCATCTCACTCTAGTTAAAAGGGCTTTTGTCAAAAAGACAGGCAATAAGGAATGCTGCCGAGGATGTGGAGAAAGGAGAATCCTTGTACACTGTTGGTGGGAATGTAAATTAGTATAACCACTATGGAAAATAGTCTGGGAGTTCCTCAAAAAACTGAAAATAGAACTACCATATGACCCAGCAATCTCAGTGCTAGGTATATATCCAAAAAGAAGGGAATTCAGTATATCCAAAAGATATCTGCACACTCACATTTATTGCACCACTGTTCACAGTAGCCAAGATGTGGAATCAACCTAAGTTGATTTATCCATCAACAGATGAATGGATAAAGAAATTGTGTACATATACAAAATGGATTATTATATAGCCATAAAAAACAATGAAATCCTGCCATTTGCAACAATATGGATGGAACTGGAGATTTTTATGTTAAGTGAAATAAAGAAAGCAATTATTACATGTTTTCACTCTTATATGAAAGTTAAATACTAAAAGGAGTTGATCTCATAGGGAAAGAGAGTAGAATGATGGTTACCAGAGGCTGGGAAGAGTAGTGGGGATGTGGAGAGAAAGTGGGGATAGCTAATGGGAAGTGGTAGAATTACAGTTAAATTCCTCTTTTTTCCAGTTTCTACAATGAGCATTATAATGGGGGCAAGAATGAAATGTTACAAGATTGAAAACATACTGAATGAAACAGAAAATATAACTTAAAAATAAAGTCATAAATTTTATATTTTTCTCATGCAAAAGATTATAGTAAATCCACCTCCAGGCTCTAACTCTATTTTCTGAAGTTTTCTTTCTTTTGTCCTCCTTCATATTTTGATACTATCATGAAGGTGGAGCTGGCAATATTCAGAGAAGGCAACAGCCTCTCACTGCCTCCTTCTAATATATAAGAAAACTTTACACAAAGACATTTGGGAGCCTATCTGCCATGTTCACTGGCTACGGGGACCACTAGGATTGGTCAAGACCAATCAGAATTTTCCTCTGGAGCATGATACCAATGCATTCTTCTCTGAATCAATGCATGGACTTTCCAGAAGCACATACCTTTGAATACAACTGAGGTCCCTCAGCAATTAAAAAAAAAAAAAGACTATTTGGTAGTTAGCATAAAATGTCTGCAAAGAGATTTTATTTAATTATATTAAGGGATTTAAAATAAGGTTGTCTATATCAGTCTAGAACAAAGTACTACAATTTTGTAATCACGTACATCATATGTTCAGTGCATTAATTTTTATATTTTTATCTGGTTGTGTTGGATTTTAGAAGACATGCTTTATTGACTTATGTTCAATATGGGCTTTGGAATATGGAGGAATTAAACAGGGACTTATAACCACTAAGTTAACAGAATGGAATTATTCAAGCAGTTTCTCCAAAAATCATGGATTTTTTTCCCTTCTATTGCTTTTCCAATCTTTTTCTTTCCTTCTCTACAAACACACATAATAATAATTATGCAGTAATAGCCATAAGATACACCATGAAATGATGAAGCTTTGGATACACGAGGGAACATGGTGGGAACGGAGTTAAATTGACTAAAATTTCCTAACTACAAGTGTCTGGTAATTTGTTGAAAAACTGAAGAATTGCACATAATTGCCAAGTTTTTTAATTGTATAGCTTAGAAAGAAAGGAAAATACATGACAGTGATAGAGATGGTTTACTCTGTTTGGATCAGAGGCACTCTAAAATATGATTCACAGAAATCCAAATTATGTTTGAAAAAAAGTATAGTAGTTCTTTCGGATAATAAAAGACTTTCCTTTTTTTCTCAGAGAGAAAATGGAAATGTAGTGAATTGAAACAATTTATTATATAAAAGAAGCTTTTACTTTTTTCTAAGTTACATCTAAATGTTTTACTATGCTGTTTAGAATATTTGTTAATCAGTAGAATATATACAATAAGTCTCTATGTACAGATAAATCTGTGCTCTCTAATTCAAATGTTTACTAACTTCTAAAATAAAACAGAGGTACACTTTAATTGTCCATAGCAAAGCTGAATCATCAGGACTTTTACATATTCCCCACCTTATAAATGAGTGTATATAGTGGTGACATACAAGAAAAAATATTGATATTAGGCTTATGCATATTGAAATGAATTTAAATATATAGTAAAATGACACTCATTCCAATAGCCTGTCATCTATAGTTGAATCTATGAAATATTCTCAAGAATACCCTCTCCCAGATAAAAACAATAGATTATGGAAATCATCCTTAGCTACTTTGTATTTTCATATGTAACTGTTTCTGAAACCTACATCTGGTTATTAATACTTTATCTGTCTATCTCCAATACTAGAAGATGAGCTCCCTAGCTGTGCAAACTATTTAACATTTATTGTTTCCGCAGCACCTATAACATGATATTGGACATACATGTTATGTAAAATAAATGTAGAAGGCTGGAAAAGAGGAAGGAAGAAGAAAGGGGCTAATGCAATTAAGAACAACTCGTTTTTTACAACTAACATCACCATCATGTGACTTATTAAATGGAAAATAATCCTAAAAAGAAACAATCCAATTCAAATATTTTCTTCAGTGGTTTTAAAGCCTGAAATGAATTTTAATGTATAAGAAAAATAAGATTGGATCATATTTGGGAAATACTAATTCCCCACATTTATTTACGCCCAGCTACTACTGATAATTTTTTGCAAATAAATAGCTGTTAACAATAATAGAAAGTTTAAAAAGATGTATATGGACCATTGTAAACTTTATAATTAACTAAAAATTAGTCTGAAAATTAATGAGTGACTCAATTTTTACATAAATATTCTTGCCTTGAGATATTCAACATTGTCCCAATTATCTATAGACTCCCTACCTTGGCAAATATTAGAAAATCATCAAACTATTCATAACATGGCCAGGTGCAGTGGCTCATACCTATAATCCTAGCACTTTGGGAGGCGTGAGCCACCACACCGAGCTTACTTTCCTCGAGTGACCAGAGGATCACTTGAAGCCAGGAGTTTGAGACCAGCCTGGACAACATAGTGAGACCCTTGTCTCTACAAAAAAATAAAAAATTAGTCAGGCATGGTGTTGCATGCCTGTAGTCCCAGCTACTTGGGAGGCTGAAGCAGGAGGAGCATGAGCTATGACTCTATCACTGCACTCTAGCTTGAGTGAAAGATCGAGACCCTGTCTCAAAAACAAGCAAACAAAAAAAGTACTCAACCCTCCACCAATACAATGTGCCATCCATGAGGCTTTGTTTAAGGTAGTTCCCTGACCTCGAGTATCCTTGCATCTACTGGCAACCACACACGGAATCTCAAAAATCTCAAATTTGGGCTCAAAAGCACTGCATAATAGTGCCACCCAGCCCTCCCTGTTCTCAGCAGGGTGTACATCCTCCGGGCACAGCATACACAGGGCCTGTTAGCTTCACAAAGGGCAGACAAAATATTGACATCGTAGTGGGAAGCTGCAGCTAGAGGATGGCTTGAGGCCAGGAGTTCGAGATCAGCCTGGGTACCATAGGGAGAAACCCAGTCTCTATAAAAAAAATCTTAAAAATTAGATAATCAGAGTGGTACAGGTCTGCAGGGCCAGCTACTCGGGAGGCTGAGGTGGGAGGATCACTTGATCTCAAGAGTTCGAGATTGTAGTGAGCTGTGATCCCACCATAGCACTTTAGCCTGTGTGACAGAGTGAGACCCTGATCAAAAAAAATTTACGTCTTAAAAAGAAGTGAAACTGGAAATTTGAGATGAATGTTTAAGTAAAAGTCAACAAAGCATAATGTTATGGCAGCTAACTATCACACATTATATTTAATGTGAGATGTAATATTATAGTAATGTTTAGTGCATCACTTATCTCCAAAATTATGACTAAGAGGATTTTGGAGTAGCCCTGTTTTAGGCCTCTCCAATTGTTAGTTGTACTGTTTGGTTGGATGTATTTTATTTTGCTTTATACTTGATTATCTTTCTTTATTACATTTTTATGTCTTACCTTCTATACTATTTTAGAACTCCTTGAGAATAGGAAACACTTCTTTTGAGTGGAGGATATTGCCTGGAGTAGAGTGGGACTGCCTGAGTTAATTTCTATTTCAGTACATTTATTTTTCCAATTTTCATTACAAAATGCAAGTTCTGTTCCTAGGAAACAGAAACCATGCCCTCTTATCTGTAATTAATAGCCTTTAAAATGAATAGCTTACAATGAATTAATTTATTATTGTAAAAATAATATAGGCTTTAAAACAGACTATTCTCACTATCAATTCTATTCCTAAATAAGAAAACTAAATGTGAGAGAGAGGCAGATTACTCTTTAAACAGAAAGCTGAATTATAATAATTCTAGTAGTTAAGTATTCCTAAAGTTGAGGAAATCATAGCTAGATTATCAAAATATAACAAAGTTGCATGTTAACTGATTGTTCCAGATTTTCCAGAGATCCTGATATCTACAATAATTGGCAAGATAAAGTGTTTGTGTTATAATCAGTCTTTATGATTTCTGCTTAAAAGTAGCCCATATTTCTCCTATTTCGAATTTCCTTTTCCTCACATATTTCTCCTAAGCATTCTAACCTTCTGCTGATGGATGTTTTACATAATGGATACCCCGTTTATATTTTCAGCATAGCATTTTGTCAGAGACTGATTTTCATGCCTCTGCTGTTCTCTAGCCAGAGCTCATGTCTGGTTTAATTTGTCGTCCTTGAAGCTTGGTGGCAAGTTTCTCACATAGCTAAGAAAACTTCAGACCAACAGAAACTTATTCAAAGAAAAGCTATTGTGAAAAGATTGTTCTCAGTTCCCAAACTGAGGGTCATTTATAGCAGCATGACCTTGACAAATGTCTATAAGTCAAAGAATGACTCTCCATAAACGATTCGGGGTGACAGGCTTGTAACACACTGCACATACAGATTGGGTTCTCGGCAGGCTGGTGCCAGCTCACACTTCCTGCCTCACACAAGCAATACCAGGAAAGTTACCACTGGAGAAGAGGAAATTTCTTTCTTATATTAAGAAAACAAAATCTTGTATTGCAACCAAGAAAATGAAACATGATCTCAAACTGCTATCAAATTTTAGCTCAAAATCAACCATCATGTGTCTTGAAGGGCATTCTCTGCTACCCATAATATCATAAATGGCCATTTTATTTGTATGAATTGCTGGATATCATAGTCCTGGAATTTGAGAGCTAGGCATGAAATTAGATAGGACCTACTCTTCTGAAAGGAATAAATCCCCCCAATGCCTATAGTCTCTCCGCTGAGCTGACTGGATGTAGAGAGAGAGAATTAGCTTGTGTGCCCTGTTACAATATGTGTTCTCTTCAGCATCCACCCACCTCTATCCTGGTTGGTCCCTCATTGATTGAACATCTTTTAAATCACATTCTTCCCCAAGGGCTCTTAACTTTCAGGGCTTCTGACCCCTTCTCAATATTTTTTTAGTTCATCAAATGAAATACTTATGATTTAAAGAAACTGGATTTATCTGAAATGTGTTTATCAATATTAAAAATGTAGTAGAGTAATATATGCATATTTATTAATATATTTTAAAAATCAAGACCTAGAAGTGGGCCTAATAATTACTGTAAGTGACTACAAACAGTATTTTTAGATACTTGCAACAATTTTAGGCAAAATAAATATAACTGAGATTTTTATGAGCGACAAAGTCACAAGTATTGACACTCCTATTGTGATTTCTTGCTTAAATATTTAATTGAAGGAAACACTAAATTTCAGTTAGACATTAATGAGAACAAAGATATATTTGTTTTATAGCCAAGTTCATGAACCCTCAAATGTAATCCATGGACCCATGGGATGGGGGATAAGTGCTTCCCATTTAGAATCTCATGGCTAGGCGCGGTGGCTCATGCCTATAATCCTAGCACTCTGGGAGGCGGAGGTGGGTGGATCGTTTCAGCTCAGGAGTTCGAGACCACCCTGAGCAAGAGTAAGACCCCGTCTCTACTAAAAATAGAAAGAAAATTAGCTGGATAACTAAAAATATATCTAGAAAAAATTAGCCAGGCATGGTGGCACATGCCTTTAGTCCCAGCTACTCAGGAGACTGAGGCAGGAGGACTGCTTAAGCCCAGGAGTTTGAGGTTGCTGTGAGCTAGGCTGATGCCACGGCACTCTAGCCATCAGCAACAGAATGAGACTCTGTCTCAAAAAAAGAAAAAAAGGAAAAGAAAAAAGAAAACAGAATCTCATATAGAACCAGTTCTCTTCCTCAATGCAGCCAGATCCACCATTCAAGATCTCGGCTGTGACTGTATCTCTATTAGGGTCAGTAAGGTATGATTCCTTATCAGGCCTCTCAAAGGTTTAAAACTGGGGGGGAATGATGAAGACTTCCATGATCCTGCTGTCATGATCACTCCCAATCATAGCTCCTAACACAGCTCCTCTGACAATTACTCCCACAGCTTAGTTCATAAAAGTCAGGACAAATGAAATTTCTGACTTCAATTTATATGTATTGAACATTTTTATACTTCTATACCTGCTCTCTCTGTTTGAGAATATAATTTTGTTGCTATTAAATCTAGTAAGTTTTACTACAAATGCAAATTAATTTACTAAAGATAATATAGAATTAATAAAGAGTAAAGAGAGATGTTATGAGTGAAGTGAGACAACAAATTTATTTAAACATTTAAAAAAATGTTCAACTCCACAAATTACTAAAAGATGAATGAGGTCTCGTTTTATAGATATTAAATTAGATGTATGTGTGTTTGATTATTTTATGCATTTTTGTCTTAATAATATCACTTCCTATCATCAATCTCAAGGAAATAATATAAAAACAGTAAACAGATATATGAAGAGGTTCAAAGCAAAGCAATGTCCTTTGTTAAAAGAAATGGTAGGAAACAACTGTTCTTTCTAACAGTAAAGAAACAGGTTAAAAATAGCAAATGAGAAATTAAAGTGATAAATATCTAATATACTAGCAAAGAACACATTATATAGGTATATTGTCTGGGATTGAATCCTAGGTATATTGTCTGGTTTTGAATCCAAGGTTTACTATCCCATAATCATGAGAACTTATGCAAGTCATAAACTCAAAGTTTCCTCTTGTGTATGAAGTGGAGCTAATAATACACTTAACTTGAAAGTTGTTGTGAAGATGAAATAAAGATACTGTAAGCACATAGTAAGTGCTCTGTAAGTTTTAGTTATTGTGACTGTGACTTTTATCATTATTGTGGCTATGTAAACACTATAAGGTTTTAAAACAAGAATGTAGTAAGATCAAAGTAAAAATTGTATCATCATACTGCTAATAAAAATATGGATGCATATACTCCCCAAAAATGGAATAGAATTACAAAAAGGCCAGGATGTTATTAGGGTGACAAGATTTTATTTGACTTTTAGTATGCATTATTTTGTCTTTTATATACTAATAAACTCTTGATCTTAAATACTTTATAATAGCTTTTCTATATGAATGGCTTCTCCAGTATTCTCCAGAATGACAGTAACACTGTTGCAATGGCATCCTTTTTCTGTGTCTATTTCCTACTCTTTTCCTTTCCTTTACTCTCTCCCTCCATCCCTCCTTCCCTTCCTTTTCTTCCTTCCTTCCTTTCTCTCTTTCTCTCTTCTTTCTCCCTTTCTTTCTTTCATTGTTATTGCTTTACCAAAACCATTAGTGTGGTTTCAAAATAGTTGCCAACAGACTCTGTGAATGATATTAGCAGGAAGTATCCTGAGATGGAATGTTCAACCTTTTTCTTTCCCAAAGCCTTAATTCCAAATCCAATCATGATACAAATTCACTTCTGTTTGTGTCTTTATATTTGGAGACATATATACAGAAAAAGAATGGGTATTCTATTGTCACTAATATAAAATCATGCAATAATATTGCATAAATTGCTAGTCTTTGGTAATTTCTTATAGGGTTTTTCAAATGGTTTTAGAAAGCTGTTGATATGACAGTTTCTTTCTCTAAACAGAACTCACGTATTTTTCATAGTTGCCTATGTAAAACACTAAGAGATTGGTTTTGTTGTTTTAGGGTAAGCCACCTGCCATGAAGGCTATTTATTTTATGGTCACATATGTTAGTGTTAGTTGCTTGGAGAAAAATCAGCATTTTTTTTCTTTTTTGCATTCACTCTACCCTAGAACTATTCTTTCAACATCTGTGTGGAGCACATGCAAATTTAGCAGGAACTAAATAACTTGAAAATAAGTATAAGCCAAATGATGATGATCATTTTGAGGGGGACAAATTTCTCCAGTCTTTGATTTATATTTGCACCACTTAGAACAGTGGCTAAATTAATTTGCTTGAAAATTGGTAAAACAAATTTGCTTCAGGCTGTGACCTTATATGCCAAGATGAGCCCAGTGTGAGCTTTTACAGTTGAATTATAAACCTCTGAAGAGTAGTTTTTATTATGAAAATGCTGACACTACTTCAACTGTAGCAATATGTATGATCTGGCTATAATTTTGTTAAGGAACAGGGAAAGGTATGCTACCTATTAAAAACCAGCACATCTTCAACATAAAATGTCAAAAAAGGGGGAAAAAGCTGAAAAAAGCAAAAAGGTGACAGGAAATAAATCAATGAATAAGAAAAATGACACACCCCAGAAGATAAATAACCAATCTTTTTTATATTTATTTTTAAGGCAAATCATATCAGTGAACTATATTCTCCAAATTTTTGAAGGAGTTATGTACAATATTAAAAGATGGTCATTTTATAGTTTGTGATAAAAATTTTCTGTAGCATGTGACACATCAGATTGTTTCAAATGTGCATTGAAGTCCTCAGGCTTTAAACATTAGCACAGTAAGTTAAAGTATTTGTTATAATGTTTCTTGTATATGGTTTAACTTAGATAGTAATTATGTGCACATATTTTACTTAGGTAGTATATATATGTGCACATATTTTCTTCTAGTATGTAAATTTAATTGTTCATGCCCTTATTTATGATGATATGCCTAAATGAGATGGGCTTTCTGTTTTCATTGTGCTGTTATTACCAGAGCAGTAGTAAGCTAGCTATCTACTTTAGAATTAAGTTCTAGGGGTCAGAGCTATTATCGCTTTCAAATAATAATTCTCACTTTATAAAAATATAATTTGATTTTTACCAAATGATATAGAATATGTCAAAATTTTAAGGATATTTCAAAATTTTCAATTTAATGTGTTTTTCATTACACCTTTGTATCTCCAGTCTCTAACTAGTTCAGTGTCTATAATTTATTGTTTTATTTTTTTCTTATCTTAAACTATTCTCATAACTCTCTAGCATTTGGGCATTTCTAGCAAAAGTTACTTTTTAAATCCTCAATTATTTAATCATTAAATCTGATAATATCTTCATCACATTGGTATACTGTATTAATTGCCACAGGTACCTGAGTAAGTGGATCTGAGTAAATACTAGGCTTATACATACACTTCAGTGTTTAGAAAGACTATTACCACTTGAATTTCTACCCCAAAATGTATTTTTCATTATATTTAAAGTTGAAAAAATGTTCTTTAAATTAGTCACAGCTATTATTTCCTGAGCACCTGTTTAAATGTCATCTTATTTAAATCTCAGTATAACTATGTACAAATAAGAAACTGACATTCAGAGCAGCTTCATAATACATATTAAAAACACAGTTGTAAGTTGGCATTGCCTAGATTTTAATCAATATCTATTAATTATTAATTTTTATGCCATAAGTCTCTTTAAAATCTCAAAAAATTGGTTAAATATTTGAATAAAAATTGTATAGAAGGTTGATTAAACATTTAACTCAATTGTCAAGAAAACTAAAAGCGTTTACCTGGAACAATGAAACATCTATTACGTTTTTAAATATATTATAATTAAGCACAGGTGTTTAATGTGTGAACATCTGAAAACAATATTAAGGATGCAATTATAATTTTATGCCCATAATGTGTTTATCTTAGGAGCACCTGCATTCCTTAATATAAACACAGAAATACAATAGTATTTGGCATAAAAAAATAAAAAGATTATCTAAAAGCCAACACTAAATCTTGTCTGAAGAGTTAACACAGTGATCTGATTGATCATGTGACAAAATATTGATGATGTTAGAATGTCTCCTTTGAAGTTGGCAACCAATACTGGCCTTGTTTCAATTTAATCTCCAAAAATTTAAAACTAATTCTGTGCTGGTAAGAATTACATTTTTAAAGTAGTTCCACCAACACTACTAAAGAGAAGAGGATAAATATATATACCGTGATTTTTGTTTTTGTTGTTTATTTTTTGGGTATCTCTTGCCAGAATGAAACGTCCAGAAAAATCATTTAAAATGTGGGAAAGATAAATATATGTGGATTATAAAAAGAAAATCTTAGCTTGAACAGTTTGTTGTTGATCAAGTTCACTGACATTAATCCATTAATTAAGACTGTAGGATACATACCAGCAAGAGAATGTGGTGGAGCCACATTACTCAAAAGTATCAATTTCAAATAATAAATAAAGCCATATTGAATAATGTGTTTTGATTTTCTCAAACCGCATTCTTGATGTTAAAGATCACACACACACATACACATGCACTTACTAGAATTTAAAAGAGAGAGTAACTTAATCAAGGCCCCCTTATTTATTTTTGTTGTTGCTGTGATTGCCATTGGGGTCTTCTTCATGAATTCTTTGGCTAGGGTGATATCTAGAAGAGTTTCCCAACACTTTCTTCTAGTGTTCTTACGGTTTTATGCCTTACATTTAAGTCTTTTATCCCACCTTGAATTAATTTTTGTGAGTGGTGAAAGATATGGCTACCATTTCATTCTTCTGTATGTAGCTATCCAATTTTCTCATTACCATTTATTGATTAGGGATTCTTTTCCCCAGTGTATATTGTTGTGTGCTTTGTCAAAGATCAGTTGGCTGTATGTGGGTGGTTTTATATCTGGGTTCTCTGTTCTGTTCCATTGGCCCATGTATCTATTTTTGTGCCAATATCATGCAGTTTGGGTTACTGTAGCCTTGTAGTATAGTTTGAAATTTGATAATGTGATGCCTCCAGATTTGTTCCTTTTGCTAAAGAACAGTTTGACTATTTGGATTCTTTTCTGGTCCCAAATGAAGCATAGAATTATTTTTTCTAGATCTGTGAAATATGACATTAGTATCTTTGGGGGGATTGCATTGAATCTGTAAATCACTTTGGGTAGCATGGACATTTTAACAATGTTGATTCTACCAATCCATGAGCAAGATATGTTTTTCCATTTGTTTGTATCACCTTTAATTTCTCTCCTTAGTGAAAAAATCTTCTGCATAGCCAAATAAATAATCAATAGAGTAAATATACAACCTACAGATTGGGAGAAAATATTCACAGTAAAATAAAAATAAAATAAAAATTCTAATAAAGGGCAGTAATAGAATCTACAAAGAATTCAAGTGAATCAGCAAGAAAAAAAAATTCAAACAGCCTCATCAAAAAGTGGGCAAAAACATGAACAGAAGGTTTTGAAAAAAAGATACACAAATGGCCAATAAGCCTACTAAAAAATGCCCAACATCACTAATCATCAGGGGAATGCAAATTAAAACCACAATGAGATACTGCCTTACTCCTGTTAGAATGGCTTTTATTAAAAAGTCCAATAATTATAGATGCTGGTATAGATGCAGACAGAAAGGAACACTTCTACACTTTTGGTGGGACTGCAAACTAGTACAACCTCTATGAAAATTAGTATAATGATACCTCAAAGAACTAAAAATAGACCTACCATTTGATCCAGCAATCCCACTACTGGGTATTTACCCAAAGGAAAAGAAGTCATTTTATCAAAAAGACACCTGTACTTGAATGTTTATTGCAAAACAAGTCAACAAGTCACACTTTCAAAGATGTGGAATCAATCCAAGTGCCCATCAATTCATGAGTGGATTAACAACATGTAGTACATGTGTACCGTGGAATACTACTCAGTCATGAAGAAGGATGTCTTAATGCCTTTTGCAACACTTTGGATGGAACTGGAGAATATCATCCTAAGTGAAGTATCTGAAGAATAGAAAAGCAAACACATGTACTCACTATTAAATTGTAACTACCAAATGAGCACACATATACACAGAGGGAAGTAAAACTCAATGTAAATGAAGCAAGGGGAGGGGGAGGAGGGGATGGGCAATAACCTACTTAATGGGTACAATGGACACTATTTGGGTTATGGGCACACTTATAACCATGACTCAAGCATTATAAAAATGATCCACATAACCAAAAATATTTGCACCCCCATAATACTTTGAAATAAAAAAAATAAAATTAAGAAAAAGAGAGAGTAGATGCTATTTGTTAAAAATCTGTATATTTCGAACAAATGAAAAAAAATCACTAAATTATAAGATACTGTATTCTGAGTATTAAAAAGAAAAAGAAAACCTATATGTCCCTATTGTAAAGGATAATACATTTTTATTTTCTTACATCACTAGAGATGGTGTCTGTGTCATTTCTGGATATAAATGGATACACTTTTTTTTTTTTTACAAACAATGCTGACTTTTGTAAGTAATATTTCTAACTACTTATTTTTAATGGTACTACTGCCCTGATTCTTCAATCTGTTAAAGAACAACACTACTCACCTTTAGGGTCTTCTACTTCTAATCTGCATGTACATTTTATTATTAATTTGCCAGAATTTTGATCAGAGTTGACCTCAATTCGGTCAACTTCAAAGTTTACCTCAGCAGAGTCTGAATTAATTACACTTGAATAATTTGTTCTCCAAAGCAAATATCTTTAAAAATGCATCAATGCTAGGAAAAAAAAAGTTCTTTACATATCTTAAATTACCTGCAAGTCAAGGGATAATATGAAAGGAAAACAGAAAAATAAAACAAGTACTTTATGTATATTTATGAAAAAAGCACTGGTAATTTCATTATTCTTAATTTCAGTCCATGAAAATAGTACAGTTTCAGTGGGCTTAGTAAATATCTAAACCAGTAACACAGTTGTATGTTATCCTTATCAAGCATTATGTGCTGTACATAACTGTATGTGCTATACTTTTATAGGATTGACAGTGCAGTAGGTTTTTTTACACCAGCAACACCACAAACAAATAGTAATGATAAGATGCAAAGATGAGGCCGAGTGCGGTGGCTCACACCTGTAATCCTCGCACTCTAGGAGGCTGAGGCCGGCAGATGGCTCAAGGTCAGGAGTTCGAGACCAGCCTGAGCAAGAGCGAGACCCCGTCTCTACTAAAAATAGAAAGAAATTATCTGGCCAACTAAAAATATATATAGAAAAAAAATTAGCCAGGCATGGTGGCACATGCCTGTAGTCCCAGCTACTCAGGAGGCTGAGGCAGAAGGATTGCTTGAACCCAGGAGTTTGAGGTTGCTGTGAGCTAGGCTGATGCCACGGCACTCTAGCCAGGGCAACCGAACGAGACTATGCCTCAAAAAAAAAAAAAAAAAAAAGATGCAAAGATGGCTACGGCATCACTAGGTGTTGGGAAGTTTTCATCTCCATTATAATCTATGGGATCATCATTGTATATGTGATCCATCATTGACAGAGATGTTGTTATGTGGCACGGGACTGTGCTATAGTAATGTCTTAAACTCTGCAATGGTTTAAGTGAAATTCAGTTCAACCAAACAATAAAGTTATATTTAATGGAAAACACATTTTATATCATTTCAAATATTGCTTTCCTATTTTAATGTGAGACTTTGGCAAACTATTTAGAAGAATACATCTCAGCTTTCTCAGATAGATATTGATGCAATAATATAGTAGTGATAATATAAAATTGTCTAAAGAATAAGTGATATAATGCATCTGTAGCTCTTTACACAGTTCTTGACATATTGTAAAGTGGAATAAAGGTTAAATTCATTTATTTTAATGAAATACAATAAGTAATCCAATTGCCCATTATTTTTTCTATAAAGATAAACAATGGCAAATTGACTTCCAATTATGTTAGCATAATCAGCCTTTTCTTTGTTCTCAATTTAACAGTAAAGGATAAATTTGATATTTGGATTTGGATTTGTTCTTGTTTCTTTGTGCTTATTTTAGTGTTCATTATATGCATTTAAATATAAAGAGAGCAAAAATACTGTTTAATGGGTACAAAAATGTAGTTAGAATGAACAATACTTAATAGCATAAGGTGACTATAGTCAAGAATAAGTTATGATGTAGTTTAAAATAACTAAAAGAGTGGAAGTGAAATCTTCCAAACACAAAGAAATTATAAGTGCTTGAAGTTATGGATACCTCAATTACCCTGATTTGATTAATACACATTGTACAATTGTATCAAAATATCACATATACCCTATAAATGTATACTGTACCCTATAAATGTATTATGTACTCATAATAATTAAAAAATTAACAAAAAATCAAACAAAAATGCTGCTTTTTAAACTAAATGCATCATGCATTACTTATGGATTTAATTTTAAAATATATTTAAGTGAATAAAAATATGTGACAACTTTAAATGTTGACTTTGAAACGTAAATGTTTTTCTGGTATTATTTAGGTTATTTGATCAATTGTTATTTTATGTTGGATAGCCTTCCAATCTATATATAATTTTTATTTGCAAAATAATAATTACATCATTGATTAAATACTGTGTGATAATTTATGTTTTCATTTTCATTAGAAGTTTTCAGTTTAGGAAATGGGAGTCAACTTACATAATAGACCATAATCTCTACTTAATGGATTAAAATCAAGGAAACTTTATCAGAATAATAAGGTACTTTTTAAAAGTAAAACATAACTAGAATAATAGCTGTTACTTAATACCTAATACTACCCATAAATAGTGCTATCAAAAAGAGCCACATTGCTAATAATAAATAGGCAATATATAGTACTGTACTAAATAACAGGAATGTTTTAAGCATAAATATTTTTAAAAGTCAAAGTGCTATTTATAATTAATACTTATAAGTATTTGCATCTAAAAAATAATACTAGTCATGAGATGATCTTAATTCCATTGTGTCTCCTGGTAAAAAATAGAAATTCATCCATCACTCAAAAATTAAAAAATTATTTAGAGGTTAAAGTATTTCTCTTCACAGGTAACAAGGTAACTTTGAACTTTCCCTCCTGGCCTAACTAATGAACCAGATTTCCTTCAAAAAGTAGCAAACATTTCATTGCATTTTGGACTGATGCTATCAGAGTACACTTTGAAATAAGGTAACAAAGAAACAAGAGGATGTGAAACTCAAACCTACTGGAACTGTTGATATTCTTCCTTGTCATCTGCTGATGCTTTTATTCTAAGTAATTAAAAATTCATGAGAAAGTATATTCATGAATATGTTTACTGGTGGTCCAGAGTAGTGATATTATTTGAAACATACCCTCGTCATCGTCCTTACTATTTCTTCCCTCTCCTTAATCAGTTACCAAACTTCAAAACAGGAGTTCAAAGACATTTTTATTCTGTGACTTCATCTAATCCAATCCCTGGAATTATGGTAGTTTTCTTTCAGGGTTATCTAAACCTATTAAAACTTATTCAAGCATACTACCTAAATGTTTTGGCACAGTTGGGTTACTTTAAAGAACAAGAGAGAAAATGCTGGAGCAGGACTAAAAACAGTGACTTAGCTCCATTGCAAAGACAAGCCAAGTTGCTTCTCCACTTCATCTTCCTGCTCAAATTTCTTTCAAAGACAGTTACCTCCAACATCTGATTTCTGTCTGTGATTCTAATGTATGCATATTTGTGAAAGGCACTGAAATGTTTGTAAATGTATAATATGCATGTTCGGGGATACTCTCCCCATTCAACGATCACTTAACTATTTTTAAATAACTCTGTTCACATTTTTATGCCTCATTATTTACTAAGCACCTCTTCCATTTACCTCCAGCAAGAAAGCATAGTATAAGAATCCAAAAGAAAGAAGAAGAGGAGAAAGAGAACGAAGAATAAAAAGGGAGATGAGGTTGGTGAGGAAGGATGGAGGGGAAGAGAGGAAGGAGGAAAAGGAGGAAGAGAAAGAGGAGGAGAGTATTTGGATCTCTGAAAATTGGAACTAGATTGAAAGAGAATGTTGAGAAAGACATGAAGTGAGAGCCAATACTTTGGAAATCAGTGTAAAATAAATTATTTTTATAGAGATTATATGAATAAAATATGAAAATAAGACTTTAAGCAAAAAGTTAAAAAGAAATAGGAAGATAGGTAAATTATTTAAAATATGTCATTTTTTAGATTATTCAGTCAAGTACTTTTGTGACAAATCATAATTATTTCAATTAAATTGGTAACTGTGTCACATTGTCACCTTAGTTAATTTTTTATATCATTGTTAAAAATTTCCTAATTTTAGTTTAAGCCCCCTAAATAGGTAAATGATGCACAATTTTATTTATCCGTCATAAACTCCAGCTAAATAATGACATTTCTGAAGGAAAAATAGTTATTTTATCCTGTATTACAATCCAAACATCATATAATATTCTAAATATATTTTATTTTTTTAAATATTTGACTTTATTAACACAAAAATGAAATAATATCATGCTAATATGTCACATTGCTGTTGCATTACCCTGAGTCATACAATTTATTCATTTAATTCAACAGATAATTATTAAGGGCTTGCAATAAGGACAACATCATGCTGGGTGCTTTGGATACGATTCTGGACATAAATATTGATATCAATGTTAACACCCACAATAGAGAGCACGTGAAGTTGCCCTTAGTGAAATTTTATTCTGATGTGGGAAGTAGATACTAATCAATGATGATACAAATAAATATTAAATTATACATTGGGTAAATGTTCCTAGAAAAGGATGTGTGGTTTCAGTGAGAGCACATAACAGGGGTTACACCAGTTAGGAAAGTCAGGAAAAAAATTCTGCATAAAGAAACAATTAAAGTAAGGCTTCATAGATGAGGAAGAGTTACCAAGGAAAAGAAAGGCAAGAAAGATATTCCACTGAGAGGGAATAACAAACATAATGGTCCCTGGAGAGGAAGAATAATGCTGTGTATCAGGGATGGAAGCCCATGTGGCTGCAGTCAAGAGGCTCAGGAGATGTGTGGACCTGAGGAGACTGGAGATGAGGTAGGCAGTCTCCCAGTAGGGGACAGTCCTGGAAGTTTTGCAGAGGAAGATAATATCATGAGATTGAGATATGAAAAAAAATATGGATTATTCTATCTAAAATAGAGAGAAAGAAGGAGAAAGGGGTCAATGTGTGCAAACCTAGCCACAGGAGGCTGTTGCAGTAATCTGGGAAGGGTACTGTGGTTCTGGGGAAGATAAAGAAAACTGGTCAGCTTTGGAGAACATTTAGGAAGTGAAGACTTTTAAAGCCTGTGATGATTTGGATATAGGCTGCAAGAGGGAAAGTAATACAGAAGATAACTGTTAGGCTTCCACTTGACTATTTGGATTGATGACTATGCCATTCAGTGACAGAAGGATGTTTGAATAACAGTAACCAGTTGAGAAGAGGCAAATAAAAAACTAAAAATCTAAATAGAAATTTTTATTCAACAAAGCAAGTGTTAGACTCCAACCTCTAATCTCTTATTTATCTGTTTTTATTTTTTTTAACTTGGAATCATGACTGATATCCATAATGATGCCACAAACACTACAGAGAATTACACTGATCATACATCGATAAAATAATGCTGTTGAATTTTTTTACTGTTCGTGTTTCATTGTGCTTTTTTCATTCTAACATTTTTGAAGTTGTGGTACATCTAACACTATATGATCAACATTACTATGATAGTAATTTTTTGTGTGGTATGTATTCTCTTCTTCTCTTTATTTTTTATTTTTGTTGTTGTTCCTGAAAAGCTACACTTAAATTGGTGATGTATCTTAGAAAACATGGCAATTGAGAATGAAGAAAATTATTTTTGCATCAACTCATTTGAATAGAGAGGGGCTGACCATAGAAATCACCAGCTCAATTTGTCTAAGATATTGTTTTGAAGAATACAGTTTAATAGTAGTATGTCTATAATGTTAAAGAAAATTAGTTATTTTAATCTATGACTACATTTGGAAAGGTTTAAAAACTACCCATATGTTCATTATTATAAAAGTTATGCTTGGGAATATATTTTAAAATATTTTAGTCACAAGAAAATAGATCTGAATTTTTTCTGTTAATTGGACAATGTTCAGCTTCTTTACAAAATATTTTGATAAGTAATATTTCCCCAAAGGGTAGAGTTAACACAACTCTAATCATTTTAATTCAGAGGAGAGATCTAATACCCAATCCTGTCTTTTTCTATGATTAGGGCACTTAGGGTTTTACACAGTTATTTTCTTCAATTTAATAAAATTGACTAATGATTATATGGATGTACTGTGTGTCAGGCATGAATCTTAATGTTTTCCATGAATTAAGTCATCTTAATACACAGCATCCTTATTTTTATCATCCTTGTTTTACAGATAAGTGAAGTGAGGCACAGAGACATTAAGGAATGAAGTCATTTTCATGCAGCTCCTAAGTAGCAGTGTTAGTAAGAGATAAAGAAAATTTCCTGTACATGAGCCTTATTTCTCAAGATATACGTTAGTTCCAGTGTGCACTGATATTTTTTCCAAACTTGGATATTTACACAATATTCCTTAGCAGATTTCCAACTTCTGCAAACCATGCCCCTCTCTCACCCACACCTTGTCGGAACCTCTGCACACGGCCTTACCACCTTTCCATCAGCATCAGTGGAAGAAGATGACCCTTCCTCTGCATTCGTCACTGCCTTGCCCTAGCAAGGTGATTTCGGCTTCATTCAATGAAATCTCAACCTGACCCCATTTTAAAACAAAGAAAAAATACAAAAATAAATACAACAAAGTATTATTAGTTTTTCATCTGCTTCCTTCAGTTTATGTATCATCCAAGCTTCCCCATCCCTTGAATCGCTATCTTCTGTATTTGCATTCTTGAACTTCCAATGTTTCATTAGCCTTAGAAATTATTTCAGTGTGGCTTCCTCCTTCAGTATTTGACACTTATGTTAAATTGTTTTCAAATTCCATTAAGACCCTTCACTCTATATTTTACTCTACCTCTCTGTAGGATTTTCCTTTGCTGATCATGTGTTTTCTGAAAATACATTGTCACCTGCCCTTTTTTACCACATTCACTACTGTAATCTACAGTATCATTGCTACTTTGAGCAATGGCTTTTTAACTGGTCTTCCTTCCATTAAACACAAGCCTTCTCTTATCAGTTCTCCCCAAAGCTGCCGGAGAAATTCTCTTAGCCACATGTCTGATAATGCCTCATGTCTGTTTGAAACCCATTGGAATACATTTGGCCATTCTTAGTTTAAAACCAAAGCAATTGTATGAGATTTTATTTTTCTTAGATGGTTATGCCAAAATATCTCTTCCTATATGCTTTTTTACATGTCATTGGCTTGTATATGTTGAGAGATGAGGTCTACTCTCCCTTCCAAGAATGTGGATTGGATTTAGTAATGCACTTTTAACAAATAGCATGTGATGAAATTAACACTGCATGACTTCTAAGGCTGAGTTATGAAAGATAGTATGCACCATTAGGACCCAGCATTTACCTGTAGGGATTCTGATGATACCCCCAGCTGAGGGCTCAGCTGACAGCAAGCATCAACTGCCCGGCACAAATACTGGAACCTTCAGATGGTTCTGAGTGCTGGTGCTGAATGGAACAGAGATGAGTTGTCTTTGGCAACAATTCTGTCTCTGTCAGAATTGTGGATTCCTGAAAAATAATTGTTCTTATTATTTTAAGCCACTAAATTTTGTCAGGTTTTTGTTTGTTTGTTTTGCTTTACACAGCAATAGATAAATGAAAAAAAATTCTTTTTTTAATCTTTAGCCTAATTTGCCACTCTCTAGTGCATACTTAGCTCGAATTATACTACACCATCTACAGTTTCTCATAGACACCATGTTTATTTCAAATTCCAAGATTTTTGCAAATTCTGTTCAGTTCTTTATGGAATACTCCCCAACCACCCCACTTTTTTTGGAGGAGGGACTATGCTTAAAGCTCAAGCCGTGACACCTCTTCTAAGTGGTTCCCATGACCCTCACTTTACATTAGAATTTCATTCTCTCTTTTACCTTAACATCAAACATAACACTTATTGGGTTAATACAAAAATGAGTTCATAACCTGTAGTTATAGCTCAGGTTATGAAATTAAATTAAATTAAATTTCAATTTAATTGAAATTAAAATATGCAATATACCAAATTATGATCATAAAAATGATGTAGATAAATTTCTGTTACCTTTCTAGAAAATGTCAACCTTAGTAACTATTAATAATAATAATTTCAGTATCTTAGGTATGAGATAAAAATAACAACCAAAGCATTGTGAGCTCTGTTGTGTTTGTGTTTCTTATCCTTCGGGGAAATATAGTTGGTTGACGATTCCACTCATGAATTGTAATTGTGTCATTTTAGACACCTAGGAAGTAGCTACAGCACTGTACCAGCATTTATTGTTGCTTTCAGATTTTATTAAAAGCAAAGCATCTCCTTGAGCCTCTTTGATGTGTAGAAATGTTCTTCTCGCGGATTTGAGTTATGGATACAGATCTTGCTTTGTAAAGCTAATCTCTATACAGCTGTCTCTTCTGTCATTGCTTTCATTATCTCTCTTCTGAACTCCACTTCTCCTACCTTATTGTCTCCCCCCATGCAGCTGTCTCCAATCACACTCTTTCATGACCATTCCACTTTCTTTCTTCTCTCTCTTATAAGTTCATGCCCTCTGGGTGTACCTGTAGGAAATTGTTATGCTTCCTTTAACCATGACAGATAATTCACAGGGGTCCAGGGAAGAGCCCTATGGCTCTAACATTCACAGCTGTTCTATGAATTTAAAATTAATTGACACTGTAGTTCAATGATACTTTTGTCATTTTTCCTTGGTAAAAGAGATATTGGTATGTAATCACATTTGTATGGCAATACAGTATTTTTGGATTTTCACAGAAAAAATTGCAAAGAGCTTATAAATTTATCATGATTGCAAAGAAAAAAATTGCAAAGAGCTTATAAATTTATCATCATACAAATCCAGGCTTTTAATTTCATACTGTATTTTCAGAGTGGCAGATTTTAGAAAAAAAAAGGAAAAATGAATTTTTGAGTAAAGTACATAATGAGAGGTTAGATTTCTCTATAACATGACATTTTCATTGAGAGTGTTCTTACATTTATTTGAGATATAAATTATTAAAGAAAATATGGTATTTTAGGTTAATGTTTAGTTATTTTCCTGACAAGCAAAAGAGCATAATTTCAAATCTTGGATGTGCAATAATTTTAAATTTAGCCACAGTTAATATATAGCTATCAAACCTGGAGACTATGAAAGAACATATTGAAAATACTATTGGATAGATTTCTCAGAAAATATAACAAAAGTATGATTCCAAAAATAAATATTCTGGACCTATATCTTACATTTCTTTTCTATTTTCATTTTATATTTCATTCATTGAGGTTAGCCAAAGTGTGGTATCCAGAGTGATCATGTCCACTCAATCAAGTATAAATAGACTGTTCAGCATGTATTTATGCACAAATACCCTTTATGTAAGACAAGAAAGGACTACAGAGGTTGCAGACACATTATTTTCTCTTTGGTTTGAAATATCCCCTGAAATAGTTTAAGAATTCTGAAAATACTCTTGAGAATCTCTTGGTATTTAGGGTTTGAAATATTAATAATTAAAAATAATCCGAAGTGGGAAAATGAGATATTCTTAATATTAAAATGGCCTATCTTACAAAAGGTGGATTACTAAGTGTAAAGATATTGAATTTTTCATGGACACATGGAAGATTTGCTCCTTTAAGTTTTAAGCGTATATCTGCCTGCATACCTTTGTACATTTGCTTAGAACTGGATAAGTTTACATGTAACTTTTACTCCTTATAACTATTCATTTCTGTAATAAAATAGTGTACTAGGTCCTAAAAGATTTATGGAATTTTTTATGTCACAGTATTTATGAATATGGAGAAAAGCTCTAGCTCAAAGTTGTCAAATACGTTTCTTTAGGCCCACACGAATGGGGTGGTAGCCCAGCCCACTCTGATGTGAAGCATTATGAAGCTTTATTCAGGCTTAGTGGACATTGGAGTCATGTTGAATTAATGATTACATGGGAAGAGAAGGGGATAACTATGTGTTAACTGGATATTTGCTAAA
The DNA here is from genome assembly GCF_020740605.2 of Lemur catta. Classification (NCBI taxonomy): domain Eukaryota; kingdom Metazoa; phylum Chordata; class Mammalia; order Primates; family Lemuridae; genus Lemur; species Lemur catta. Next base: position 14,316,156 of record NC_059139.1, on the reverse strand, counting down.
CCTAGTAGATGCCTGTAATTTTCTGATGCTAACCAGTAAATGTACTTAAATATGTCATGTAAACACCTCCCCTAGGATGTTCTGAACTAATAGCTAAGGTTTTTTAGGATTAAAATGTATAAGTCCTACATACTTAAGTGTAGGTAATACTAGGCTTACCTTAAAACACAATTTTAGTCCAAAATTTTTACTTATGTGAGACAATTGATATAATGAAGTCATAGAGCTTAATCACTCTATTAAGCTTTGGATGATAGAATGTTATCCTTTTATTTATTCACCACAATTTTAACTTTGTCAAATGAAAAACTGACTCATTCTTCTTAAGAACGTCAAAATATCCAAGGAAAAGCACAGGCTTCTTTATTAAAAAAAAAAAAAAAGAATGTGAAAATATTTAAAGATAGATAAATTGACCCAAATAAAGTTTTATAATAAAAAAAAAATCTCTCTAACAAATAGATAAAAGTAACTTCATTTCAAATAACTTCATCTAGAAATCTGTCATCATAACTTATTGAAAGAATATATTATAAAAGTATTCTATGAAGTACAATTAATAATCAATTACTAAGGAATTATGTATTTAGCCAAAATGTAACATTTGGTTTTAATAAAGACTAAATTTTGAATCTTGAGCAGTTCTCTTCTTTTTAAAGATTTAGCTAAAATGACTTAAGTATTTTATTTTTGTTATAATACCTAGAAGACTGAAATTATACTGCATTTGTAACATTGTCTTCATTTCTATATGTCCTCATTTCCTTCCGACATGTGTAACTTAAGTCATTAAAGCTGACATTTTAAAGCTTATACCTTAGAAATAATCGTATTAAAAATTTTAGGCCAGGAGCGGTGGCTCACGCCTGTAATCCTAGCACTCTGGGAGGCCAAGGCGGGCGGATCCTATGAGTTCAGGAGTTCAAGTACAGCCTGAGCAAGAGTGAGACCCCATCTCTACCAAAAAAATAGAAAGAAATTATCTGGACAACTAAAAAAATATAGAAAAAATTAGCTGGGCATGGTGGTGCATGCCTGTAGTCCCAGCTACTCAGGAGGCTGAGGCAGGAGGATCATTTGAGCCTAGGCTTTTGAGGTTATAGTGACCCATGGATTGCACCACTGCACTCCAGCCTAGGTGACAGAGCCAGACCCTGTTTCAAAAAGAAAAAAAAAAAAAAAAGAAAATTACATTTTATTTTGTGTATATTAAAAAAATACTTGATACAGTATTTACCCTTAAAAGATCAAAATGTTTCTGAAATAGCTGTTCTTTTTCTTCTATTCTCTTCCCATTCTCCAGCTTGTACTCTTCCTCCTTATTCCTCCTCCTCCTCCTCAACAACGACTTCCTTTCTTTCACCTTCTGCTTTTTCTTATTCTATGTTAATCATGACTAATGGTGTGAAAAATAATTGTTCTTGGAATATGTTAAAAATAATTATTTTGAAAATGGGTTCTTGGCCCATCTTCTTGCTGATACTGATTCAAACTCTGCTTAAATTCTTCAGTGATTTGAAGGAAGAATTTTGTGTGTGTATGTTTGCTTGTTTATGGCTTTCAAGGTTTAGAATTATCTTCTCCTTTCTCAATGGCCTGGTGACCTTTAGTATATCATTTGTGTGCTTATATTAAAACATAATGGATTGGAATTAATTACACTGAATTATTTTTAATGTTCATTGTGTGTTATAAAAGCAATATTGGCAAAAACAGTCATAATTCAGTTGTCTAAACAGAAGAATGTAGAGTATCAATATCTTATTTTTACAAATATAATTTTTAGCATTATAAAATGTTTTTATAAGCATCTTAATATTCCAAAAACAATAAATGAGGTTGTTCTTGGAGTTAAGAGATCCTAGATTGATGTTTGAATTTTTTTGAGAAAATGAATTATCTTGAAATGTACATATGGCTATGCACAGAATGAGGGGAAGTAATTTTTAAAGAATTATTTTAAACAGGCACATGCTACAATACTTTATACTTAGCAAGAGAATATAGTGATTGTAAGAAGCAGCATTGGGAAAAACATTCTGATAAGCTACTGAAAATATTGTATATGAAAATAGTATCATAGTAGTTCACATGAATCCTAAACTTTTAAAGTAAAAGGGAAATAAAAAATTTAAAAAATTAAAAAGAGATGTATTGGCCCACCCTGTTACTCTGTGTATCTAGTACCTGCTAGCTCATCACTCTCTAATAATGGATTGGTTTACTTCCTAATAGAATAAATTCAGTTTATCTTGGAATTATAATTATGCTGGCAATTCAGCATTGCCACTCAAAATATTTTGTTTATTTTACAATTTAATTACACCACCATTAAATTACAATCCCCTGTAACCATAAGGGCCATAAAATATCTATCTACCATCTATCTAATGTTACATCTCTAAGTTTTTTCTCTTATGATGCAGTGAATCGTGTAATCATAATTTTAACTTTAATGCATTTTAACATTTAAATCTTAGTGTAGCAGATCTGTGAGTGGGTCTACTTAGCATCATTTCCTTCCTTCTTTTTTTTTTTTTTTTTTTTGAGACAGAGTCTCACTCTGTTGCCTGGGCTAGAGTGCCGTGGCGTTAACCTCGCTCACAGCAACCTCAAACTCCTGGGCTCAAGCAATCCTCTTGCCTCAGCCTCCTGAGTAGCTGGGACTACAGGCATGCGCCACCACGCCCAGCTAATTTTTTCTATATATATTTTTAGTTGTCCAGATAATTTCTTTCTATTTTTAGTAGAGATGGGGTCTTGCTCTTGCTCAGGCTGGTCTCGAACTCCTGAGCTCAAACAATCCTCCCGCCTCGGCCTCCCATAGTGCTAGGATTACAGGCATGAGCCACCATGCCTGACCCCTCCCTTCCTTCTTTCTTAGACTCCCAATGTTATTTAGCACTCTTCTCTTCCCCACGGGGCTGTGCCACAGTGGGTGCTTATCTGCATATATGTCTCAAATTGACTTGTCTAACAGTAATCCTATTTCTTGGGGAGTAATTGGTTCAAGAACGAAAAGAACAATTCCGATCAATTAATATTTTGGGGGAATTCCACGGGGAGTTTTCCAAGGAAATGTCAGTGCTCCTAGGACAGAGAGTAAATGCCAGGAGTAAGACATTCCTTTTCTTTCTGTGGATATGCATGCGTCTCAGGACAATGTAGTCATTAGCCCAAGGAAGAGGTGGTATTTTTATAAATTTTGGTAATTAATGTGTATCTTCCTTATGACCAGTGTATTCAATACAAAATCACCATATTTATTGTTAGAAATTTCTATATTTCTTTTAACATTTCACTGGATAATATGTCCAGAAGAGAGCTCAGGGGGATAATGTGTTTCTTTCCCCAACATCTAGATTTAATAAGTAGTTATTTTGAGAAGAAATATTTTCAGGGTCTTCCCTAATATCTAAAAGGTTTAACATTATTTGATATCTAAATCTACTAAGCATTTGAAGCTTGCCCAAAGGCCCTGCTGCCTGCTTCAAAATGGACACAAGAACCATAAACATGTAATTAAATGAAAATATATGCAATAGGGCCCTTATTATTGTATTCCATAAATTTTGGATTCAATTTAAAATGCATACATTCCTCTTGGCAAAATTGGTCTTGTTAATAGGCAAAGTGACTTTAAAATTTGCAAAAGTCCTCTTTAACACCTATTAGATAAAACAATTTTTGATTACCTGACATTAGCACTGATGAGGAAAAATCTTCCAGATGATTTTTATTTCCTTCCCATAATCTGCCCTATTTTTAGAGTTGCTCTCATAGTGTGGTCTTCTACAGCTTCACCTGCTTTAAATTGCATCTTCCTTTGGGGGCTCAAATATGATGTTGTGGGCTTTGTTTACACTGAGAATTGTTAGAACAGTACACAAAGCGTGAAAGCTTATTCATTATCCATTTGAACTCTTATCATTATCAAGCCCTGAGAAAAGACTGATTGTTTGACTAATACTCCAGCTGCTTCCCCCAAGAAAACTCAGTGTGTTGCACAGGCTTCACCAGGAAAAGCCATACGGGTGACAAATGACAATGTTTGCCTAGTGTTAAACACGTGTAAAGTCTTGGAGAGGCTCTTCCCAGTTGTAGCAGGTGTATAGCTGTGTTGTGTTGCTTAGGAGCGGAATCTATTTTAAACACTGCCTGGAGAGGTTGGTCTGTTCTTGAAGCTCCTTCAGGAGTTGGCATTCAGAACAGGGTCAATCAAGAAGGATGCTGGCTCCATGCCTGAATTTTCTGTTATGTTTAGTTCAATTAAATTCAAATATACAAAACATGCCAGAGAAAAGAGAAGGTCAATCACTTGGAAACTGTATTAGCCATAACTTGGAAGTAATTTTTGCTGTGTCTACTCTCCCTACACTACAAATACAAGAATTTAGAAGAACAATATGATAGGTTATTTGCCATCATATAGAGGAAAATATCAATATATTAGAATGCAGTCAAAAATTATGAACAATAACAAGCCTTCATGGAGTTCTTTTATTTTTTATTTTTCGTTATTATGGGTATGTAATAGTTGTATATCTTCACAGGGGACATGTGTTCCCTTCAGGGGCTCGAAAGGGGCATACTCAGCATATTGCCTTCACCATCTTCTGTTTCAGAGCGAATTCTAAAATTTAAAACACCTCATCAAAACAATGTCTTATAATTGTTTCCCTTTTAATTTTTCACAAGACAAACTCTCTTAGTTCAAGATGCTGTAACAAAAATGCCATAAACTGGTTTAACTTATAAACAACAAGCGTTGACCTCTCGTGGCTCTGGAGGCTGGGCTCAGGCAGACTTGGTGCCTGGTAAGGGCCCATTTCTCACAGGGGCACACTTGCTGTGTCCTCACAGGGTGGAATGGCAAAGCAGTGCTCCGAAGCCTTATCACACTTATCCCCTCATGACCTAATCACCTCCCAAAGGCCCCACCTGTAAATGCTATCATGTTGCAGTGGTCCCCAACCTTTATAGCACCAGGGATGGGTTTCATGGAAGACAATTCTTCCATGTGTGGAGGGGAGAGGGGACAGTGATGTCCAGGGATGACATGACCCAAGCGCACAGCATTCATTGCGCAGTCAAACCTCTCTGCCAATGGCAATCTGCACCTGCAGCCGCTCCCCAGCACCAGCACCACCGCCCAGCTTCACCCCAGATCATCAGGCATCAGACTCTCACAAGAATCGTGCAACCCTAGGTCCCTCCCATGCGCGGTCCCCAGGAGGGTTCCCGCTCCTATGAGAATCCAGTACCACTGCTGATCTGACGGGAGGCCGAGCCCCCCCCCCCCCCCCCCCCCCCCCCCCCCCCCCGGTGACGCAAGTGATGGGGAGTTCCCCAAACACAAACGGAGCCTTGCTCTCCCGGCTGCGGCCAGTAGCCAGCTCCAAACAGACCACGGACCCTCAGACCCGCACTGATCCGCCGCCTGGGAGTTGGGGACCTCAGATTTAGACCAAAGCACAAACTAAACACTTTCAGATGTATATAGATCACATGAAAAATCGTATCACTGGGATTTTTTTTTAATTTCTTCAAAGAGAGTACAGCCAGGCACCACATAACACTTGAGTCAGTGATGGATTTCATGTGCATCATTGCTCCCATAAGATTATAATGGAGCTGAAACATTCTTCCAGTGTAGCAGAGGCGTTACTCACGTGTTTGTGGTGATGCTGTTGTAAACAAACCTACTGTGCTACCTACCAGTCCTGTAAAAGTCTAGCTCATACTATTATGTATGGATAATAAAGGATTATGTTACTATGTTACTGGTTTATGTATTTATTATACTAACCCTTTTATTGTTATTTTAGAGTGTAATCCTTCTACCTATTAAATAAAAAGCCATGTGTAAAACAATCTCTTGACGGTAGCTCTTAAATACCTTCAAGACGTATGGAAGAGAGGCTTGTGGTCAAAGGAGATGACAGTTCCCTGTGTGGAGTTACTCATGAAAATCTCCCAGTGGGACAAGATGTGGAGGTGGAAAGCATTGATATTGCTGATCTTGACCTTGTTTAGGCCTAAACTAATGTGTGTGTTTGTGTTTCAGTTTTTAATAAAAAAGTTTAAAAGTTAAAAAAATTAAAAATAGGGAAAAGCTTATAGAATAAGGATATAAGGAAAGAACATATGTTTGTACAGCTGTACACTGGTTTATGTTTTAAGCTAAGTGTTATTAAGTTAAAATATTTAAAAGATTATAAAGTAAAAAAGTTACAGTAAGCTAAAGTTAATTTATTATTAAAGAAAGAAAAATATTTTTTATAAACTTAGTGTAGCCTAAGTGTATAGTGTTCATAAAGTCTACAGTAGTGTTCAGTAATGTTCTAGGACTTCCCTTTCACTCACCGCTCACTCACTGACTCACTCCGTGCAACTTCCAGTTCTCCAAGATCTATTCATAGTAAGTGTCCTATATAGGTGTACCATTTTTTATCTTTTATAACGTATTTTTACTGTACCTTCTCTATGCTTATATATGTTTAAACACACAAATACTGCTGTGTTCCAGTTGCCTATGGTGTATAGTACTGAAACATGCTGTACAGGTGTGCAGCCTAGGAACAATAGGCTATACCATATACCATAGGTATATAATAGGCTACACCATCTCTAGGCTTGTGTAACTACACACTATGATGTTCACCCAACAAAGAAATCACCTAATTATTAATTTCTCAGAATGTATCCCCAGTGTAACTAAGGTATGACTATAAACTATTTCCCTTTTTTCTATTATTCTTTTAACTTACACTATTTCCATAAATTACACCTTTAGACCTAATATCATTCAGTCTAATATAAGGTGCTAAAATTAGATAGATAATACCAAAATTATTGTTTATAAGAGGAGTTGATTAGAAGAAACATTATATAATTAGTTTTTTTAACTGATGGTATCGATCTTTTTCTGATTACTATATGTACCAATTATCATATTGCATACCATATTGTACTGATGTATTTTGACTTAGTTTATATGCATACATTTATTTTTCTTCTATTATTTGTGAGGTTTTAAGATTTACCAGACAGATTAAATCAAATTATTTAGCACATAAACAAGATGATGATCTAAAATCATGTCTGTATAAACAATAAGATATTATTGCTTTAGGATGGTCAAACATTGTTTCATATGCTTATAAGCCATTTTGAATGTGCCTTCTTCTCCACACCATGCAAAACCTGTGTAAGTCTTTTATCAGGTTTTTTATTGGATTGTGGGATTTTGTTGGTTTGTATGAACATTTATATAGGAAAAAAAATGCTTTGTTTTTTAAATAAGCTGAAAATATTATATTCTAAGTTTTCAATTTATATTTTTAATTTATTATTTTCTTTTCTATAGTGACATATTTGTCTATGTGTTTATGGCATTTGAATTTTATGCATTTCTTAGAAAAGCAAAATGTAGATAAACAGATGGGTAGATAGATGTAAAGATACCTATATACATATACACATATAAATATGTATAAGTATAGATACATAGATATATTGGTAAATAGGTAGATATAGCTCAAAGGAAGTAGAGATATAGCTCCCTCTGTATATATATTTCTTGTTGTTTCATTTTTATGTTCACTATATAATAAGCATTAAGTTAATTAAATATTCTAAAAGTTATAGGTTAAGATGATTTATGCAGACAAATGAGCATGAAAATCTACAAGATTTACTTTTTTTAAAGGAGGGAAATTGATAACTGTCATAATATTTTTACTTCCATAATATTAAATTTTCCATGGCAGATTTTTAAAATGTACACATAAGCCCTTTGTATTGTATAAAATAATTCAAATTGATCATATAAATTTAATAATAATGGCTCTATTGGAACTATGAATTGACTGCTGTTTCGATTGGTGGAATCTTGTCACTTGGGTTGCATGTCAAAGTGTGCTTAATATGATTATAGGACAGAAGAATGTCAACCAAATCGGTTCCAAGTAAACTTTGGTAAAATACGAGTCACATTTCTGTTTGTTGTCTTGGGATTTATAGGCCTTATCTAGTTTCCCTTGTACAACTTTACATCATTCACTATCAAAAATATAGCCATGACACTGATAAAATGTTGCTGTTTCTGTTGTTCAAAAAATACTGTACCTTAAAAGAGTCTCTCTATAAAATATCATTCAGACTCTGAAAAAATGACATTTGGCGTTTGATCACTCACATTAATATTGTTTTATTTTTATATCAAACAGTAAAAAAGCAGTAACGTTGACTTACTGACGACATTTTTATTAGTAAACTGTCGGCTTGAGATGATGCTTCCAAGTTTACTGGACACAGTAGCAAGCTAAGTAGTTAGAGATTGTTTGAAACATTCAAGGGCTTGTACATGAGCAAGATTTCCTTTTAGCCATACTCCTTTGGTCCCTAAATCGCATCTAAAATAACCACATATGGAATGAGCTAGATATTTCCTATAGTATAAACTTAGTAAATATATATTGAATTGAATATGTAATTGCTAGGAGTTTGAGAGAGAGAGAAAGACAGCCAGAGAGAGAGAGAAGATTTCTTCTCAACTATAAGGATAAAATATTTCCTTTCTTACAATGTATTAGAATCCTCTAGAAGTGAAAATAACTTTCTAGGACAATATTTCAATACAAAAATATTCAGTTCAACCCTCAGAATAACCAGCCATTAAAAATTTGTAATATTTTTTAATAATCATTGTTTTGACGTCATCAATGTCCTGCCAAAGATCACTGCTAGATGCAATAGTTATGTGTTAATTTTGCAGGTATTAGTAAGATATATAAACCTTTAAATTAAATGTACTGAAACTTTATATCAACCTCTATGGAAAACAGTATGGAGATTCCTCAAAGAACTAACAGTAGACCTACCCATTCAGTGCAGCAATCCCACTAATGAGTATTTATACAAAGGAAAAGAAGTCATTTTGTCTGTATCCGAATGTTTATTGCAGCACAATTCACAATCACAAAGATATGAAATCAATCCAAGTGACCATCAATTCATGAGTGGATTAATCTATAGTTCTTTAAATTTTTATTTTGTCATTATTTTTAGGAGACATAATACAATTCTATGATTTTACTGCTCAAAATTGCTTTCAAGGTGACACAGAAATATTTCAACATAGCTTTTTTAAAAATATCATTGTTACTGCTCTTAGAAAAATATTTAAAATTAATAGAAGAGGTTTTCTGTTGTTTTAAAATCTAAGAAAGCGATTTACATATTTGTTAAAACCAAATATAAAGTTGTTTGATGTTTTCTTGCTGATTTTCCTGAGTTCTAAATAGATTCTAGTTATCAGTCCTTTATCGGATGTGTAGCATGCAAAAATTTTTTCCCATTCTGTAGGTTGTCTATTTACTCTTGTGACAGTTTCTTTGGCTATAAACTAAACACACAAATAGCAAATAGAAAACAAATAAAATAGTGTTTTTTTCTTTTAGTATTTTGCAGTATCTTATATATCAAATGCAATGATGTACAGCATATTTCTGTAATCTTTAAGAATATAAATGACTAATCCTTACAGGTTATGTTTAAACAGCTACTGGGCTATTACCAAAAAAACGTTCCTTATGGAAATCTATAAAATATCTTCTGAAAAGTTGGATTCTTGTTTATGCTCTTCCTTCTCTAAGAAAGGTGCCTGTTTCTTTACATATAATGTAAATTCTCATCCTCCTGATTTTATTTATTTCAGTAATTATTTTAGATGATTGGTATAGAGATGATTCATGTGACGGTTGATTTTATCATTGCAATTTGAGCAGATGAAGCAAAAGTTTTGTTTGTATTTTTGTATATAGTAAAGCTTTACAAATTGTGTAATTTTTCTATTTTGTTTATTTAGGAGCCACTTTTAATATCCCATAAAGAGTATAATTTATGATTTAAAAAAACATTATGTTTATACCTCCATAGGGAGGAGGGATAAATATGCCTTATAGTGTAATAGTTTTCAATAGAAGAGTTACCTCATAAAATATGATTTTCATATGTAGCTCTAGGTACATACTAAATAAAGAGTTATTTTACCACTAGCATTTTTCTTACTTGCTACTTTAATGATACCATATATCTTATTCATTTAATTTTATTACTAGTATTAAAAATAAAATCCCCTAATGAACAGTTTGTTGAATATGCATTAAATTAAAAAGAAGGAAATAATCATTAAAATAATTAAGAAAACTGTAGTTATTTTTTATAAATTCTCCATAATCTGTGTTTAATTTTATCTCACCCCCACAGAGGTTGGAACAAATTTGAGCCAATCATTGTTGTTTTATTCAAAATTCTTGGTCTAATTTATAAACTATACTCACCATTGTAAAGTGGGACTTTTCTTCTTTAGTGTTAATTTTTAGATAACACTGTTGCATACTGATACAACACAAAATACACATTCAAATGGAATGTAGAGAGGAACTAAAGATTAAAATTTCATTACTGTCATAAAATAGGTTCCATTTATATGTATAATTTCCCAGTGTCATCAGAATCATTATCAAGAAAATATACTTGTATTTCCCCATATTCTGTGTTCATTGCAATTTAAGTCACAAAAATATGGCATTGTTATTTGAAAACAATAAAAGAACACCCTAATCTGAACTTTTCAATGTGATTTACTACGTGTTATTACTTCATCATTCATAAATCTAATAAGGGTGATAAGTAAGAATTATACCCATTTCTTACAATGGGGTAAAGGAAGTAAAGGAGATAGCAAATGCTTTGTACAGTCTTCTTCCATGAATCATCCTGGATATTAAAGAATTATGGCATCTCATTTTTATGACAATAGTTTGTAAACAAAACAGAGACTAGTTTTGTATGAAGTGATTTTCTTGTGAATGGCAGTAGTGTGACTATGAGCATGACAATCGGCCCAATTCTTATGTAAGATTAAGGATATTAGAAAAATAATGATAATATTATTATGTATTATATGGTAAGAAAAAGGCAGTCATAAATAAACTTCCTTTACTATCCATTCAGCCATTTGCCTTTTGTCCTTGAAACGTACAGAATAAAAACTAGCAGTCATTTACCTCCTTTCAATTTTCTTTTTGTGGATGTGTGTGTGTGTGATGTAAGGTTGTCTGCATACACATTAACAAATTGAAGTTCTTATTTAAAACATCTGTGTTTTTAAACCATATATTTTATGCTTGTGAATTTCCAAATAATTATCTCAAATCAATTTTTTTTAAATCAGTGTATCTTTACACCCTTATGTGTATAGCATAGTCACACCCTCATTCATTTATCCATAGACGTTGCTTTTTCACTGATTTCTTCTTGATCTTTAAAGTGTCATTTGGGACAATTAAAAATGAACAAATACACATTTTATTATTTAAACTAATGTATAAGTATGTACTCTATTTGTGTGGGATGCAGAAAAGGTCAACTAACCTGGCATTAAGTGTCTGGCATTGCTGACTTCACTGACAGATTAAATACAAAGAGTATCTGGAGTGCAGGATAAACTGCAGATGGAGAAGGGAAAATCACTACAAGGACACACATTTTAGACGTGGACTTGAAATGTAAGGTAAATCAAACAAAGCTTTCTAAAGAATCAAAAAATAATGGCCCAGAATTTGGGGAAAAACACCTAAAAGTTTATAAGTTAAGGAGGAGTTACTTTCCTGACATGATAAACATCATTACAAAACATAATATTTTACCAAATAACTGAATAATAGGCATTCCACCTGAGGCATTCATGTGATTTCTATAATTTTATTTTATTTTTGTAACTTTTCAACATTATGCCAACAAGGCCAAAATCTTCTATTAGGTATAATGCATAGTTATTTTTTTTTTTGGCAAAGGCAGAGAAAAGAAAGTGAAAGTAAATTTCATATGTACTTGATCTTAGAAGTGAGAGCAAGATGATTAAGTAGAAGATGGATATAAGTATCCATTTCTACTCCAAAGAATGAGAATAAAAGATATCATAATATAAATGGTTTGGGGGACAAGTTGCAATCACATTACTAAAAAGGAGAAAGTTCCTCACAATCACAGCAGAATATGCTAAAAGGATTTGCAAAGTTGCTGGGGGTGGGTGTTGATATAATTGTTGCTATGAATTTGATAGTGTTAAATTCATCAAAATACTAGTGGTTTTGATTGGAGATCTACTCACTTGAAGAGAGGATATCTACTCATTTGAAGAACTATAGTCCCTGTAATTATGAACAACTTAACACCTTCCAAGAAGATGTAAGAACAGTTTTATTAATATAACTATTAAAATAGGTTTTTAACATAATGGAGCAAAAATTGTTTCTTTGATTAATTTATTTTATCTTTAATTATGGTTTGCTCATTATTAAGGCTATAATTTTAATTAGAAGAAAGAATAGGGTTTTTTTCAGAATATAATAAATTTGGCATTTAGATGACCAGCCTTCCTCTCTCTCATCTGATTAAGGGATTTATGCAATTCCAGGGCACATTCAGGCTAATTAGAATCATGCTTGTGTTTTCATTAATGGGAGCAGAACAGAATTCCTCAGTTTCATGATAAAAATATATTCTTGAGTTCCTTTTTTTACTATCAGAGATCAGGAAAGTAAATTATTACAGTCTTCCTTTATTTATTTACTTCTTTATTCCTTTGTATCAGAAATGAAAAGAAAAACATTTACACACAGAGATAATCTTCAGTTTACCCACTATTAAATGTTAACGTAGTAACATTAAAATTCCACAAAATTTCCATATTCTCATTACATAACAGGAAAAAAAGTAACACTCATACCCCACCAGGGTCTGACACTGGGGGGATGGTGGGATATGAACATGTCTATGCTACTTGAGAATTACATTTGGCCAATGTCTTTTTCAGATACTTTTATATTTACATCTATTTTTTCATAAAACTATTACAAATTATGAAAGCCATGTTATTAATAATGATAGTAAGTAACAGGTAACATTATTAAGAAATAAATGTTAATGGTACTTTCCTGAATGTTTTCCTGAAATTAGCTCATTTCGTCTTTAAAAATATCCTAAACATAGATACTGTCATATCCCCATTTTACAAATTTTAAAACTGAGGTTTTAAAAAGTTAAATCATTTACCTCAAGTTTGCAGTTATTATTAAATAGCACCGCTGAGAGTTGAACAAATTCTGGTACTGTCCAATTCTGCACTGCCTACAAAAAGAGGACAACTGTGGGATTTTGATGAACTTGAATTCCATCTTGATCTAAGACAATCCAGAAGGGTTCACATCATTTATGGAAAAATAATAAAGGGTGGCTTGTCCCTGCAAAAAAATTGCTCTGTTGCCAAATGACAATGGAGTTCTTACTTTATACGCAGCCTGATGGGGCCATTACAGCCACTTAAGTGTTAAGGTTGAGAAGTGAATGCAGGCAACCAGGGGACTGGAGAACTGCTAACTTTCCACAGGTTTTGTTTTAATATCTTTGAAGTTTCTCAGTGTTTTGAACATATGAAAGAGAATATATTATAAATAATTGTATAACAGGTCTGTTGCACTGAGACGCCCTGTTTTCTTACACAAGAGAATGTTCTCAAAGGATCTAAATTATACCAGTTTGAGGTTTCAAGTGTAGCTGTTCTTCAAAGCTGCCACTAGGAGTAATTTGCAAATTAATCAACCTTAACAAATACTGAGGAAAGCCCTCAAAAAAAAATCAAACAAAATATTTCCTTAGTGGAATTATTTGTCAAATATCCAAAATTCAGTAATTTCTAATTTTAAAAGATAATTTATGTGTGACCTTGTTCATCTACAATAACATGATTCATCAGATTCTTTAACCTCTACCTCTCTGAGTATCCAGTGATCTCCCCCATTCTCCTCCAAGTTATATATGCTTTGTCTCCTCTGTTGGAGTAGAATAATTACTAGATTGGGATTAATACAAATTCGAGAAGGCCCAGACTTCTAGACAACTCCCCTCCGTATCTGTCTAGTTCCTCTGTAATTCAGTGTAAGACAAGTGGGAGGTCTTACTATATTATCATAATTTCCTTAGTCCTGATAAATCAAGAAATGTTACATTGTACAATTTGCCACACTCCAAACATCAAGGTAGAATAAGAATACACATGGTATTACTGAAATCTCATCTATGAATATTATTTTAAAAACTAGACTGGACATGGTAGCTTACACCTGTAATCCTGGCACTTTGGGAGACCAAGGCAGAAAAATCCCTTGAGGCCAGGATTCAAGACCAGCCTGAGCAACTTGGCAAGATCTCGTCTCTACTAAAAACAGAAAAATTAGCCAGGCACAGTGGCACACGCATGTAGTCCCAGCTACTGTGGACGATGAAGGAGAGGATCACTTCAGCCCAGTTTTGAGTTTGCAGTAAGCTATGATGATGCCACTGCACTCTAGTCCAGGCAACAGAGCAAAACCCTATCTCAAAAAAAAAAAACAAAAAACAAACTGGAAGTACCCTACCTTATTATTTGTTCTATGTCTGTTATATGAAGGTGACATAAACCAAAAAATGGGGAAAGAAGCCATTCTAAGTCATTACAGGTCAATGATTAAGGTCTTCTTTGGCACTTCCTTCATTCACCTAATTAACATATTTAACATATATTATGCTAAGCATTTGTGATACAACAAAAAATAATACGTGTGGTCTGTACTGGAGAGGCTCAAATACCTTGCAGTGGACACTATGTTAGTTTTCTTATGCTGTATGAAAAATTACTTCAAACCCTGTGGCATAAAGAGACATCCATTTGTGTCTCACATTTCCGTGTGAGTAATCTGGGTAGGCTCGACTGGGCTCTTTAATTAGGGTCTCAGAAGGTTGAAGTCAAGGTTTCAGCCAGGCTGGCCTTTTTTCTGAGAGCTCTAGAGAAGAATCAGCTTCAAAGCTCATTCAGTTTGTTGACAGAATTAAGTTTCCGTAGGTGAAGGATAGAGGTCTCTATTTTCTTGCTTGCTGTCAGCTGGGAGTCTCTCTCAGTAGTACAGGCTGCTCTCTGGTCCTTTCCACAGGGACCCCTCCATCTTTAAGCCAGCGACATCTCCATGTTGTTCCAAATCTTTGACTTCGTCTTCTGCCCCCACCTGGAGAAGACATTCTGCTTTTAAATAGTGCATTAAGTTAAATTAAATCCACCAGGATAATCTCCCTATTTATGACCAACTGTAACCTTAATTACATTTGCAAAAATTCCTTTGAGATTATATAATACAAAGCTGAGGGTCATTGAGATCATTTTAGCATTCTGCCTACTACAGACACAGAGGAGTAGAACACAAAGAATAGGGAGATCGGCCTTTGCAGAATGTATCTTTACACTTGAATTTGATGTTGTACTAGTCAGTAAACTTAAAAATAAATGTTTAAGAAAACTTTAAAAAATGTCTTTTTAAACTTAAAAAGAAATGTTTAAAAAAAAAGAAAGGAAAGGGAAGATGCTGAAAAAGTAGTTAAAGGGGGTACCAAGATTCTCTTTTCTAAACTGAAGCTGATTAATAGTCTATGTCTGATATTATTATTCCATATTCTATTTCATGTTATATTTTCCATTCCCAGGTGTTTAGTTTTTGTCGCTGCTGCTGCTGCTGTTGTTTTTGTTGTTGTTGGTAGCCAATCACTACATATTTGGTGTTAACATTATAAATGAGTCATTTTCCGTTTGGGAATTTTGCAGAAAGTTTTATAAATCTTTAATTAAGTGAGTGTGTAGGTGTTTTAGTTAGGGTTACACCAGAGAAAAAGACCCATTGGGTACATATATTAAGTGATTTATTGCCAGGAATGGCCTAGGAAATGTAGAAGCTGGCTAGGCAAGCCCAACCTTTGTGGAGCAGACCATCAGAAAGGGAAGCCCGGAACTACAGGGCACTGGCTGAATCTGCTGTCCATGGGCAGAATTTATTTTTCTTCAAGGAAGCCTAAACTATGCTCTCAAAGGCTTTCAAACCTTTGAATCAAGCCCACCCAAAGTATCTACGATAATCTCCTTTGCTTAAAGTTAACTCATTATGAACTTTAATCACTTCTACAGAATACTTTCACATCAGCACCTAGATTAATGTTTGATTACATAGCTGAGGACCATAGCCTGGCCAAGTTGACAAATAAACACCACCAGGAATACCTGTTGTTTTAAACAAACAAACAAAGTTCTCTCTTTCCAAAATGTCAATATACCACACTCTGTCAAAACCAGCTCTTCCCTTTTTTCATTAATTGATTAGGATTGTTAAGCTGTCAGATAACATCCAGAAGGAGTGCAAGTTCTCGGTGGCCTCTGGATGACGCAACCATTATGATATTTTCAGAATGACATCAATAGCACAAGTAATATTATCTCTATACATTTTATAATCTGATTTTAACATTGCAGTAAGTTCAAAGTCAACTCATACTTCATCTAGAGCTGTTCACTGATGTCCATAGTCAGGATAGTAAAATGGTTTCAGGTCAAACACAATATGCCATATTTTTGCATATTCTTTCTACTCATTGCTGTATTTGCATATATTCAGAAGAAAGACCTTGAATGTGCTATGATATAGAAAGACATTGCTTATTAATTTGGCAAACTTTTGTAGTTGGCCTGATTCTGAATGGATCTGGTATTTTGTTTTTTTTAATCTAGACCCTGATTGCAAGCCTTCCCTAAGATTACTGCAATACATGTATCATACCATAACATGACAAATTGACACTTTCTTTTCCCTTGGTAATTTCTAAGAATACAAATAAGAGGAAAAAAAAAGGTTATCCATTTATCTATAAAAATGTTTCATCAATAAACTTTTCTCTAAAAAACAGTGGCATTGTCTTGAAACTTTCAAGATAAAAATATTAAAAGCTTATGGCAAATCTATAATCTTTTTAGTGATTTTTAATGTCATTTCAGTTATATTACCAATAATTGCTATCACTGTCTACATTCATCATTTATTCATGGAGAACCTAAAGTTTTCCCATGGAAAACTGGGAAGACAAAAGGACTGGTTTCCTATTTAGTTATACTGGAGGAAAAAATATTTTCCCAAAGGTTACATACTCAGGTCAAATTCTTTCTGAGGAAAAGCCATGTTAATGAGCTATGCTTTTGTACATTTATGGTCTTAGATTTCTTTCTATATCATCATTCTAAGCAAATATAATAACTAAAATTGTCATAAAGTCATCATTGTATGGCAACATCACAGAAAAAGTGTGTAACCATATTGTTATAGTAAAGGTTTCAGCTATCTGAATGCCCTTGGTCTATTTTTGGAAATGCTATGAGATATATTGTGGCATTATTTCAATCCAATTTTGAATTTTAACTATGGAGAAAAATATTTAAATATAAATCAATTTACTGTGAGTCATGATAATGTTCTTTTGGAAAGGAGTTGCATTTGACAGGTTTTTAACTGAAATAAAAATATTACTGTATATAAAACATAGAAATGCAGTTTTAGAAATATTTGGTAAGTTATGTTATCTCATAATTTTTAATGTGTAAATGAAAATTCTTGTAAGTTTGTTCTACAAAAAAATACAATTTAATTGAATAAAATAGATGCAATATTCAACTCATCGCTATCAAATTGGTATTACAAATAACAGACTCAAGTCAGCCTTGGTATAGTCCAGGGTTGATGAACCGTGGCATGTGCCTATTTTTGTATGGCCCGCAGAAAAGAAAGAGCTTACATTTTTAAATGGTTCCATCTTAAATGATTACATAAGTACCTACATAATATTTTCAATTTTTTCTTTTTGCCTCAAATTCTAGAACATTAACTATCTAGTGCTATAAGAAAGAAAGACTGCTAACCTGTTTGTCAAAAGAATGTAGAAGAACAGGGTGTTAGAAGAATTGACTTGTGGTTTATTGTTTTAAAAATTGTTATCCAAGTAACCTCAGGCAGGATAACCTGAATTTAGGTTAGCTCATAACATACTTTTTGTTAGCCTCAATTTCTTCACCTGCAAAATGGACATAATAATATGATTTTGCTCACCTTGGATATTATCTCCATTCTCAAAGGAAATAATGTGTATAAAATATCTTTGAAAAGTATATAACAGTCTAAAATGAATGTTTTATGGAATCAGAATACTCGTAGGACTTGACTTTGGGAATTGCTGGGTTGCAATCCCAGGTAGGCCATTTCCTAGCCTTGCTGATTTGGGGAAGGTTACCCTAAGATAATCTAGCTGACTGTACCTAGCTAACTTTGTGTAACCATTTCCTTTGCAAAAGTTGAGGCCCTGCTAAGAAGTAGCTGTTGGCAGGGTCCCTGTGTCCCTGATTATTTCTTACCTGCCTCTATTCTTGAAATATACCTCCACTGCCCCCTGACAGTGACAAATTTTCTGGTAGTGACTGGTTCCTTCGTCCAGTGTCTTTCTTATGGGATTGACACTCTTCAATGGTGGTTACGTAGTTGGAAAAATACCAGAGCCTGACCTTGCTCTGGTCTTAGGGTCAGGATATTGTTTCTTGGGCCAGCTTTCTCAGGTACACCAATTTTTCATAGCTTTCTCCAACACTAACTAGAGGGGCTGTTTTCTTCTGACTTAATCTGCTCCCCAGTAGTCCCAGAATGCTGAGGAGCAATTGCATGCCGTGCTTGGGTGAGCCAATCTTCCTCCACTTAATGAAATAGATTAGAACAGATTTTCTATTAGAAGAATCTCCCTTTTCCTGTGTGCATGTTGTAAACCTCACTTTCCTGCATAATAGCAGTAGTGGGAAGATCTAAAGTAAAACCTAAGTATAAGATCTTTTTTGTCGAGCATTCCCAAGTAGTCTATCAGGTCACAAGACTTAACACCATAGCCCCACTCCCGGGCTTGCCTCATCTGGGAACCATGCCAGCAAAAATCCCTCATAAGGCAGACCTTTTTAGACTAAATCAAACACACATATTTGCCTTAGACTACTAGAAACCTGTTTTTTCTTGATACTTTCTATACCCCCAAGAGATTATGTGACCTCTCATTATAGGGTAACATAAGGGACACTCTTCACTTCAGCCAGCTTCAGAACTCACCTGTGTCCCTGAGTCACCTATGCTTGCTGGCAAACTGCACACCTGCTGAACATCAAGGATTTACCTCTCCAACGTCATAATTTTGGCACTTTAGTTACCTTGAACCAGCCTATTTCCCTCTTTTGAAATAGACTGAACAGAGTAGGTGATCCTGAGGGCAGTCTCCACGGAGATCCTTAGCTAAGATGTCCATTTAGTGACACGCCAAGCTGCAATTCAGAAAAGCCTGAACTTTTTCTTCTAGTTGCTCACTTTAAAAACAAAGTTCACCCCAAGAAAGATAAAAAAAAAAAAGTATTCCTATTAAATATAAGGATTGGAGAGAAAACAAAGTTTGCATCATAATAATTCAGGAATAAATAGAATTACTTCAAATAAGTTATGAAAGTGTTACTCTTATTGTTCTTATTTGAATGTTTGTACATTTAAAGTATTGCTAACTCATCTTGCTTGAGAGTGAGTTTCATAATTATCTGATTTTTTCCTTAATTAAAGCTAGTAAAAGCAGAGTATAGCAACTTAGTTTTATCACAATCCATCATCCTACAACCAACTGAAAGTATGTTTGTCCTCTGTCATTAATATAATAAATTGTATGCTTTAATTATAAATGAAGATATGGATTATGAAATATTAATTTTCTCAAGAAACATTATTAATAATTTATGATTCTGATATTTCCATATCCATAGCACTGAGTTTAAAATGAGTAAAAAAATATAAAATGACAATTTTATGAAATGAAAAGTAACTCATTCCTTAAGTGAAGAAGTACAAACCCAGTGAGATTGAAAAACATTGAATTAAACTGTAAAGTTGTCTTGTCATTATAAAACATGACTTAACATAGAAAGGCACCTTAAAATAGCTAGTATTTTCTCTTTTAGAAATCCAGAACCTAATTTTTGGTTTTTAGATTAAAAAAACCAATTCTATGTTATAAAGATAAATGGCCCTTGCTTTGTAGCCCCTTTGAGGGAACTTTACTAAATGAAAATATAATAGTTCTAGTGTGGTAAATTGAGATAGCTTTTCATATTCCTAAGCAGAACAGAAGCATCTAGAAATCTAATTCCCCCAACCTTTTTTTTTTTGCACTGCTTTTAAACAGAATAGTAAAGTGAAAGAGCAGGTAAACATCTGTCATTTACAGACAGACAGTTCTTTATTCAATAGGTCATTAATCCATTCATTCAGCAAATTTTTACTGAGTGTCTATTTTGTATCCAGTACTTGCATTAAACACTGGGAGAACCATCAAATAATTTAGTTCTTTTTACTCAAACACATATGTTGGAGCTTAGGAATAAAAACCAAGAGATTGGAAAATTATATTCTGAAAACAATTAAAACACATCTTTCATCTTTTAAATTATAGAAAATTACCTTACAGGCAGATCAGGGCAAATTTTGAATTGTATATAAGAAATTTACATTATATCCAATAATCAGCTGGGGACTAGTGAAGGTTTTTTATTTTTTTATCAAATGAGTGACATGCCAATTTTTAAGCTTTATAAAAAGTAATATATCTTGCTGTTCTTGACCATTAAGAATAAGACATTTTAAGAGATGGGTGTAGTGGCTGCTGAAATCAAGCTTAAGGTATTATTGGCCAGATAACCTCTTTGTGAGGTCTGCAATAAAATAATATCAACCCTTTATGTTACTAATGGTAGCATAAAAGCAACCCCAAAGCATAAATCTAGTAGATTCTACTATACTAAATTCTCAAGTTAGGCCCATTAGTATTAGTTACTTAAAGTCAAAGCGAAAGAAAATATCATGCGATAATGTGATAATGATACTTTGGATATGTTTCTAAAAAGAAAAAGAAGTCCTTCTCGTTGTCATTCACACAGCACTGAAACATTTACAGAGAGAATAATATAACATCTAGGATTTGTTTTGAAAGTATCTGAGGGAAGATGAGTGGACAAAATGAGAGAACATAGAGAAAACAAGATTGGCCAAAAATAGCTAAATGATGAAGATGAGTGATAAGAATGCAGGTGTCTATTAATAAAAGTTTTCTCTACTTTTTGTATTTGATTGAAACTTTGTAATGAAAAGCTGGACTGGAAAGATTAAAAACTAAAGAAAAGAACATAGTCCCTTTGTCTATTTCTACTCCAAAGCCCAAAATGAATGTCAGATTCCATCTGGCCAATACAAACAAAACCCTTCTAGAGGGCAACCAACAATGAAAAGTAGGTTATATAAAACCATGGGAGAGATTTTGCCCTGTAGTGTAATATGTGCATTGTTACTAGCTAAGGCACCTTCTTAGAATCCATACCCCTAAACAGTAGTTGATCTATTTTTCTGTGGGATTGGAACCAGTTTTCTTGATTTTTACCTACCTTTGATGGAAAGGGATAGAATAAGAATGAGAATACAGCTACTACCACTTGTCAACCATAAGGAGTTGGTACTGAACTATCTCAGTTGATATAACTGCCAATGACATTTAAAACTTATCTGTGAAAGAATCAATATATACTCCAAAAGGAGCCAGGTACCTCTTTAATTTAAAATATTTAAACCTGAATTTTATGTAATTATCAAAACTGTAGCCTCCTCTTCCCTTGTGTATATGGGCATACACAGAAAGCAGTAAAGCACTAGAAAGGGAAGAAATAAAATAAAGATTATTCATTTTCTCAAGCTTATATTTCTTATACACAAGGAATGGTGAATCAACCTACCAAAACTCCAATGACAATCAAGAAAAACATTTTAGTTTCTCATGATGCATAATTTTTTTTGTAAAAAAAATATATATATACCAAGAGCCCTGATTTAAGCATTATAAAAGGTATCCATATAACAAAAACACTTGTACCCCATTAATTAATATTTTGAAATAAAGAAGAAGAAAGGAAGAAGCATCTAATTGGAGAAGAAAAACAAACAAACAAACAAACAAAAAATAAGTAGGAGGCAGGCAGATTTCGACCCATGGGCCAAAGCTTGCAGATCCCTGCACTGTGGGGATAACGACTGTATATTTCGCCTACCACCAAACCCACAGTGTCCGCAAGTTTGCCTGTTTGGCATATGGATGATGCTCAATTAATATTTATTAAATGTTGAATTCTAGAACCTTCCATAGAGATGTACAGAAACTAAGTTCTTAATATATTTATGGAATTGAACTAGAATTAAAAAGAAAGTACTATTTTAAAAATAAGAAATATATATACAGGCTTGTATTGTAATCTGTTTTTTTCTATAAAAATGACATGCAAACTTTTTCATGTCAAAATATACTTCTAAAACACGTTAATGGATGTATTCACTTATACACCTTTCCTATTTATGTATAATCAGTGATATTATACATTAGTGTTTTCACTTTCTCACTATTACAAACAATGCTGCATCGCACAATATTTTCTCAATAACATCTGTGGAATCACCCAATTTATCTGCATGCATGCACACATACACACACACACACACAAACACACACCACTTTATTACAAATTTCAAAGTTATTCCCCTGAGATATAGTAGTTTGTATGTCCAGCAGCACTTTGCTATTATGTTTTATAACATTCTTGCTAAAAACGGACAGCACGTTTTTTTTTTTTTACATTTTTAAAGGGAAAAATTTCCCCAGGATTCATTATATAAACAATACTGTGACATATAGTCAGCTTATATCCAATGGGACATAATAATTACAATTAAGACAGTTTTATTTGGGGGTACACATAGTATATATGTTGCATACTTTAATAATTAAGGATGATATTTATAGAGCTCTCATTTGTGACACCTTTTTAGTGCTGTGTATCCTCTCACTTAATCTTACTTCTCCATATGCATTAACTCATTTACACTATTTTATCACCCTTTTTATCAGAGGAAACTGAGGTAAATGTGCTTTAAGCAAATAGCCCAAAGATTCACAATTGTTTCAATCCCAGGCAGTGAACTACCAAAATCCCTCCTATTTTTATCACTATTTTACCATTATTACGAAAACTTAAATCCATATATTTGATGTGCAGCAGGTAGTAAAAGTGTTAGCTCAGACTGCTCACCAACAGTCTGGGATATGTTAAAACCCTGCATTAGTGTGGAGAGTTTAAATTATTTTAATAAGGCAAATTGAGTCAGCAAAGCAAATAGAAGTCACCTATTCTTTATGTCGGGGCATCAAATTAATGGATTTTGCCAAGACTGAAAAAGAGCAAGTTGACATGGGAGGAAACTGGGTATTACAGTCATTGTAACTGAGAGAATGAAACGTATTCAGAAGTTAATAGAGTTGCCATGAAACCCAAAGAAAAAAGTTCAATTTAGTAAAGAAGTAAAGAAGAGTAAGGAGATCCTTTTAGAGCCACTATGTAACAATATCAACTTTATGATTCTACATAAAGTATTTTCATCTTAATGCCTGTCAAATACCATTAAAGCTCGAGAAAGCCCAATTATTTTTTCTGTTATATAGTATCACCTGCTGTGGCATAGATGCTGAAGCTATGCTAGAGTAATATTTCAATACACATTACAGAGAAATTAGGAACAAATGGACAATGATATATGTGTGTCAAAAAGTAATTAAGCATTTCACAGCAGTCATTGTTTGAAATGGAATGGTGCTTTATTTCCCTATATAAAATTTTACTGAACTATTATCTGAATAGGTACTAGGACATTAACTTTAAAGTTGTCTTAAAATGTGATTGAATGGAGAATGCTCTATACAATTTAAGCAACTGTTAGAAATATAAAGTAGGTGGTTTTATACCATCTTCAATATGGTTTTCTTAAAGGCATGTAGATTGTTATGTATATAATATACCATTAACAGTTTAATTATGGTAATGTTTTATTAAAGAATAAATGGGGAATATGTGGGGATTTTTTTTTGCAACTTTACTGAGGTATAATTTATATACAATAAGCTGTACATATTTAAAGTGCAAATTAGATGAGTTTTGACAGATATATATATTAATACCTGTGAAGCCACTTCCATAATCAAGTACTGAACACTCTCATCATCCCACGCGTCCCTTGTGACCTTTGCCCTTCCTCATTCCAGCCCCATCCACCACCAACCACTTATCTGTTTTCTATCATTGCAGATTAATTTTCATATTTTTGAATTTGAAATAAATGTAACTATATACAAGTTACATATTTGTTTCTGGGATTTTTAGGTCAGCATAACCATCTCGTGATTCAGTTATTGACTGTACTAGTAGTTGTTCCATTGTATGAATGTATTACAGTTTACCCACTCACCTGTTGATGGAAATTTTGTTTTGTTTTTTTCCAGTTTTTGGCTAATTAGGAATAAAGTCAATCATTTGTGTGTGAGTTTTTAGTTGGAAATATACTTGCTTTTCTTTGGAGTTAATACCTCAGAGTGAGAGGCTACATCATACAATAGGCATGTATTTTTCTTCTTAAAAAACTATCACAATGTTTTTTATAGTGGTTTCACCATTTTATATTCCCATGTACAGTGTATGAGAGTTATAGTTGTTTCACATTATTGCCCACCAATACTGGTGTTATTAGGGTTTTTTTTTAAACTATTCTAATAGGTATATAGTGGTAGGAATGATTTTTTAAATATTGAATATTTAATTTTATAGTTTCAAATTAATAGGAACATCTAAATCGGGCTTTTTGTAATCCTAGGAATTTTTAGTGAGTAACAAATTCATTTGATATTGTTTCTCACATTAGTGCATCCAGATCTTTCTACATTCCACTCTACCCCACCCCTGCCTTTCTGATTCTCCGTAAAGAATAAACATGTCTACTCAATAAGGAAATAAACGTGCCCCTCTTTTTTCTATTAAACATTATTCATTAATATTATTTTACATGTGCATTTAGTGACTTATTTTTTAAATCATTGCTAAAAATGTGTATGTTTAGATTTCATATGTACAATTCAAGTCATCACTAATTTTTGGTGGCTGTAAGTGAATTTAATATAAATTAAATTTAATGTTGTTAAACTTTTACATATTGTTTATTTCATTTTTCTTGAACTTGATAGTCATATCTGAAAGATGCGAGACAGAATAAATCAGAGCTTTAAAAAGGTCTAAAATGCCAAGCAATTATGTCTGCTGAAAGCCATTTCTTTTCTTTTAATTATGCACTATGCTTTTTGTTATTTTAAAATAATTGCCTACTAAATTGGAAATGTGGTTTTAAAAACACAAAATATATTAGTATCATATGCCCATTCTTCACATATGCTCCCTGGTTTTAAGTTAGTTCTCAATCATTTTAATTAAATTACCTTTCATTTTTTTACTGGCCAAGACAATAAAGAAAAAGGCTAAGCATCCAATCTAGGTGCAATAAAACTATGTCCTTTTAAAGGAATGTATTATAGTTATTTAAAAACATGAAAAGAATGTTCCTGACCTTAGTAATTGTCTCACGTACCCCATGTACAATTTCAAATCAATAACTTCTAGCTGATTCTTAAATACTTGAACTATGAAATAAAAATATTCTTGCTATGTTATTTATAGTATAAAATAATAATTAAATTATAGTGTCATGGAAGCATAAGAGAGGGGAAAATGTGTATTTGCATATAATCTTTTGATTGCTAAATTATTTCTGAATTAAGTAAAAAAGTTATCACACATCACTAGTCAAAATAGATAACGTATTTTTATAACTGACTGAAATTGTAGAGATAATATAGTTTAATTTCATCATATTGTCCAATAAAATTATTAACTAGAAACTTTATAATGGCTCAAAATTATAAAGCTAGTTAGCCCCAGAATTTAAGTATTCTGATATCTAATCTAGCTCTCTCTTTTTCCAGAATTTCACATCTCAAACTCATGAGTACATGAGTGGACCTGGCATTAAAAATGTGATGTTTCTCTTAAAGTCTGGTAAATTTAGTCATTGAGCCTCTATGATTTAGACATAAGCAGAAATATATATAATATATGGGTATCTATTAGCATTCAGCAAACATCTGTGTAATAATATTAGCTTGATGCTGCTGCTGAAAGATCAATTTATTATTAGGTAGGCAGCTTGTTTTATAGATACATATATTTAAAAAAATTAACACTAATGTTCTGGGATTCTTTTTTTTCTCTCCTAATCATTAAATCACACAGAGTTGTACAGAAGTCATATTTGAATCTAAAGTTGTATAGAGAAGCAAGATTAAATTCGTTTAAGAATCATAAGATAACATTTGAACAATTACCTCAATATATCCCAGATTCAAATAATAATAGCCAAGATGAGAGTCCATGAGAAAGGCAAGGGAAGATATTCCTGTATATATAAATCACAAATTCCCTGTCAGCTCAGAGTAATTTTTTTCTTCAATAAATCACAATCACAGTTTACACTGTTTGGAACAAACCTAAGTAAACGAGGAAAGAGTGGTTCCTTTTTGAATCCAACATAACTCAGATAAACATTTGTAAGCAATAGTGGAGAACAATAAGACTTGTGTGAAAATGAGGACATCACGTTTTCCATTTAGTATCAAAGACCAAAGGACAATCACTTGCTCTTTTTATTCCTGATTTCCTCATCGTTAAAATATGAGAAAAACACTTATGGTAACATATTTTACAAGATTCCCGTAAGACTTAAATGAGATAATCGGTGGGAAAGTTCTTGGCATAATTTAAAGACTGCATTCATTTGCATTATCATCATTTCTTTTTAGATGGAATTTTTATTAGACACCTTGAAAAAGTGTTGTCCCAACGCTTCGCTGTAGGGTTATGGATGTGTCTGGCAATTTCAAAGGACCATATGAAATTGTAGAATTCAAGTGAAGTTTAAGAAACTCGTAGATAAAGCTTGAACAAACTAGAAATGAACTTATAGCTACATAGTATGTTTGAGCTTTTCTATTACATTATGCCTCTTGGAGAACTGGGATACCAAAAATCTTCATAATTTTGGGCTAATATATATTTTTAGTAAATGTTCTTGAAATAGCCAGATATTTGGAGTGGGATCATTTTCTTACTTTAAAGAGCAATAATTACGACATTTGAGGGGGAAAATAAATGAATTACAAAAGAGACTCTTTTTAAAATTGACCAATTTGTGCTAATAAAATTACATCATTTGGAAGTTTTAGATGAAGTTTATTTTCTAGGCTAAAGTTTACTTTTGGTGAATTTCATTTTCTGCTAAAATATACACAATACATTTTATAGCAGAACAGTCATAATTCAATATTTTATCAGTTATAAAACAAAGTTTTTAAAGATACAAAAATGATTTTGTAAGTCCTAAAACTAGGCAATTTTTCTTTTATAGTAGAAGTATTTTTGTTGATTTTAACATTTAGGAATTTCTAAATAGTTATTAAGATTTTACAGTTATAGTGACCTGAGCTGTAATTCTGGGTTTCCTCTGTATAGGCTGTGTGGCACTGGTAAATTTACTTAAATTCTCAGAGCCTTAACTTAATTAATAAAAAGCTAAAGAGTGTAATAATGCCTGCTTAACAGGATTGGTGTAAGGATTTCATCGATAATAGCTACAGCTGAAGTATATGCCAGACACCTGGCCCACAACAAGCATTTAATAGATAGTACCTATTATTATCACATGACTACTGTCTCCCCTCACTCTCCCCACAAAATAGTCTTATTTTCCTTTGTTACTCAGGAGTGTACTTCCTTGTAAAATCAATTAGTGGTCCAACATAAGTTTAAAAATCTACTTAAGAGTCATTCACACTCTCTGTAGAAACTGTTTAGAGTTTTGAAAAACTCTTGGATTTTATGACAATGAAAAGAGTGGTTATTGAGAAGTATCATCAGATGTTATGCAATTAGGGTTTCCAGGTAGAAACTATCTACAATAGCATAAAGTTAGTTTCATGTGCACCTGTTTTCGTTGGTAACGATAATTGCTGGCTAACAGAGTTCAGGAAAATAAGTCCTGTCTTAAAGTTTTAGAAAGGTTTAAAAAGAGGTCACTAAGTTCAGACCTTTAGAATGGGGCTTAGATCAATATGAGAGAGAGTGCTTTAATTGCATGACCAATGCCACATCAGAACCGTGGAATCCATTCCATTGTTATTTACAATTACTGTGTTAAACACTAGTCAGGACCCTCCCAGAAGAAATTAGCAGCTATATTTTTTATTTACAATTTATACTCAGGGTTGCACCCATTTTGATTTAAGCAGCCTCTTTTCTGCTAGAACACTCTAATGTTAGTCTATAATTGGGTAAAGGGTTTCCTGCTTAACAGCAGCAAAAGTTGTTCTGCTCCTGAAGTGGATTGACTGGGCTTCTTCACCTTCAGGTCTCATCCTCCACCAGCTGAGGGAGCAAGAGACTTCTGCATGGGAGGCTGCAGCCCCGCCTCCTCCTGGGGCTTCTCAAGGGGCATCTCTGTTTTCAGCTCAAGTAGGAGTATCTGTCCTATTTACAGCAACTCAGTTACCCTGAAGTTTTATTTTTGTAAAAAGTTTCATCAAAGAGCTTGTATTTTAATGAGATACTTAAAAAAAAATTACTTGGGAATGCATAAGGCAAACGGATTCTCTGTTATATATGTTTGATGCATTCCCTTATTGAAATTTGGGGATTTTCTAAGATTATATATGTACACACACACACACACTCACACACATACACACACACAGAGATATATATTACAATACAGATATAGCTTCTCTCTCCTCTCTCTCTCTCTCTCTCTCTCTCACACACACACACACACACACACACACACACACACACACACACACACACACACACAAATCAAGGGAATGCCATATGTCCCAAGTGAGACCTACTTGGAAAAACAGAAGTGCTGAACATATCACAGTATCATTGTGAGAGGACAGTCTTCAGTTTTCTCTCTGGCAATGAGAATTTTCTCACCCTCAAGACATGCAAATGACTTTTTTCATCTGTTCTTTTTATGTTATTTGCATAATTTTCTCCTGCAAAAGTGAGAGCTGTCAAAAATTAACCATTTGGGGCTCTGGCATTCAGTTATATGACCTTTTCTAAAGAATTAGATCTCTTCAGGGAACTAGTACCTTTGGAAGTAAGAGAGGTGGTCAGTGGCAGAAAGAGTGAATGATGGATGGGGACCAGTGGGTTGTTAATGATACATGACTACATTTACAAAGGTGCTTGACATTTTGGGTCCTCTCATATTCTTGCTTGTTTTGTTTTAGTAAAACAGTATTTCAACAGATAATAGAAGAGATGATTCACGTAGATGTAATGCTGTACTGCCCTATGTTACTCAGGTTAATTAGTACAATGCGAACATTTTTTGTAAGCATGGTGCTAATTTAAAATGCTATTTGAAAAACTACACAAGCAATACTCTGTTCTCCATGCCTTGGTTTGAGTGCATGTGTCTGTAGACAACTGCCAAATATGCTTATTTAGTATGAATACTTCCTTTTTATAAATTCAGAGAGTTGCACTCTGGAGGGCTGTAATAAACCTTTAAATTCATTTTACTGTGACAAAGGTTGGAGTAAGTAGCAGGCTGGGGCAAAGACAAGTGCAGCTATCTCTTTGATCACATTGCTTTCGACATTTTTCAGCTTTAAGCATGTCTTACAAATCAGCTCTATCAGTCTATTAATTATTTCACTGTACCTGATATCTAACATGAATGCACCCTGAAAAACGGCAGGAGAAAGCACATTTGTTTAAGTCCTCCGATGGCTAACACAGCAGCTAATCTCCTTGCAAATTATAGTCATAGTTGTAGTTCATCCATTAGGCTGGAAAAGACAAGATTCTCAAGTGGCCTTGGTGCCTTTTCCAATTTCCCGGAGACCCACAAGCCCTCCGCGTGTGTTGTCTGCGCACCGGGAGCGATCCTGCTAATCAGGTCAATGATTGTCGCCTGGCTCCGGGGACATGACAGGAGTCTGTCACAGCAGTTAGGAAAGCCTCCAAACGGAGCACGCTCACGGAGAATCTCCCGTTAAGAAACATCGCTTAGTCCCTCATTCACTCACTGGGAACCTCTGAGGATTTCAGCTGATCTTTCTCTCTCCTTAGACAGTGAGGAGCGCAACATAAACAGGGAAAAGGAGCACGGTATGCAGCTACTTGGAGGGTGTTGATTGAAAACTTCCATCTCCCCACCCCATTCACGGTTGACTTGACTGATTTCTCACATCGTTCACAGAGAATATTTCAATTAAGGTAAGTGCTGCTTTATCTGGGCGACTGCATCACACTGAATTTCTGCATTGAAAGTTCTAACTGACTAAACTGACATTCTGCACTGCAGCAAGTGACTGTTTATGTCAGGAAAATCTTAGTTTATAAGCAAGTGTCCTAGAGTGGAAATGGCATTTGGGGATAATGACATTTCAGGGCAATTTCTTTTGAAATATAATCATTCTGCCTTGCATCCACAGAAATAAAAGGGAGGATGAAAAGAGAGGTAATTTCTCAATTTACCTTTTTAATAATCTATTTAGAGGACTGTGCAGTGCCAAGGTAAATTGATTTTGATTGAAGTGGTTTGTTGTCAAATGGTAAAATCTCTGAGTCTGGAGGCTTCAAAGTTAAATTAGATGGAAAGAAAATCCTTGCAAATGAGAGTTGAGATTTTGGGCAGCTTTCTAATTTAGCAACATTCCTGAGCTCCCTTTTAGTTTAAGGATTTGGGACTAAATCCCTGAATATTTTAATAGTGTCCATTTAAAACTTAAAATTTAAATGTTACAGTTTCTGATGCAAATAATAAGAAAAATGCACCTAGAAGATTTAATATACCATTGATATTATTTATAGTTCTTATTCAAGAGAGATGAATTTCTTTTATGAGGTAGATTAATGCAAAAGAAAGAAAAAAATCAACTGCTTTATAAAATGCTTGTTTTTGAAAGGATATTTCTTTAATAACACATTAAGGTTATGTGTTTGTTGAAATCTTTTAGTTTTTTTATGTTTGAGGTCTTTTTATTATTGAAGTCTAGTGAATTGAGGTTAAGCTTACATTTTACATATAGTTTAGGGCAATTATCCAGGTAATTTAGATAAACCAATTCATATTATTTCTTTTACACTCATTTTGCTCTTAAGTTTATTAAAAATATCTAGAAGGATAATAGAAGCAACTTTTTTCCAAAGTTAGATTTAATTACCTGAACTTTTTCTTTTCTATTCACTTTGCACATGCAAGTATAGTCTGATAGTTTTATTCCATATTATGGTAAATTTCTATGTGATCAAGAATAATAAAATATTTCTATCACTATAATTATATATAATCTGTTAATTAGCACTCTAAGTACCTACAGAATAGCAATTATTTACTCGTTATTGTGTAGAACTTATACTATAAAAGGGTTTTCCAGTAACAAATGTGTGTTATTTAGAATATACACACATTTTTATAATACTTACACAAATTGAATTTCAATAATTAATCTACAATGTTATAGCACAATGTAAATATGTAGCTGCTTTTGTGTAAAGATTTATAATTGTGTCTTGAATGTACTTTTTAGAGTGAGCACTCATATTTCCTGAAATGCTGACTCCACCTTCCTTCTATGGGTATCTTGAGATGGGACATTTCATAAAGATGTCAGAACGCTGATTATATTAATTGGCTATACTTCTGAAATTCTCTGGAGAGCTTTTAAGGCTGATGTTGATGTTACTGCTTCTTATTTACAGGAATAAAATATTTTCAGGATGCCCCCCTAGGCAGTGATGTGTACTTGCTGGTTGTTGATATGGTTTTAATCAAAGTCTAAAGACATTTATCTACCTCTGTTGCACTGGGATTTCTATCTTTTTTTGTTTTCTGGGGAGATGGTTTCTCAACTGATTCAAAGATAACTGGGAGAAGAATGTATTGACCACAGTGACTGTTTCTGGGTCTTTGGCTTCTTTTTTTCTGTTAGGCAAACTTGATAAACAGGAAGAGGCAACAGTTATCAAACAGGGACACATTTGCTACTAACAAACTTGTATTAATACATTGCTGAAAACATCCTTGTATTATAGACTATCCCTTGTGCCAACTTCAAAATTAATGGTGGCAGCAAACCCAATGAACTTATTGATTGTACCCACCATTGAAGTGTATGACCAGTGTGTGACCATTAAAGGATGTGTTTAGTGTGTAATGAAATATTTATGTTTATAAATGTAGTCAGTTGCAGTTCTTTTTCGAAAGGACATAGCAAAAGTTTTTAAAGGAGTTTTATCTTACTGTAGTTGTAGTTGTCTTAATTTGCATTATACATGCTGATAAGAGAATGGAGAATGTCTTGGGTCCAACTGAGAATTAGTAGCTGTTTATTTTAGGTAGCACCTGCCTCCTTAATAGGACCTTCTATTTTTTTCACTTATTAAATTATCTTCAGGTGCCACCATACCTCTAGTTTCTATATTAAATCTCATTTTCATTCATTTGAGGGTAATTTATTCCTTCTGTAAGATCATAAAACATCTTATAGGATAAAATTATAACTTCAGAGTAAAAAGTTTCAAAATTTAAAGACAAAAATTTGCTTCAAGATCTATAATCTGTTCTTCAATATGTGATATGTTCAATATAAGACAATGGATAGAGGTAATATTTAACATATCTGGCATGCTTCCTAAATGCGAAACAGCTAGGCTATAAACATTGCATGTACGATTATATGATAAAGTCAAAATAATCACATAGGTGGTTTTTACCCCCACTTTCCTGAGAATGAGACGGAGACCGAGAGAGGATACATATCAAGGCTACATCGTAATTAGTGAACCTATAATTCAAACTCAGATCCGGCTGTGTGCAAAACTAATACTCTTTATACTACACTACTTTGTTTTTTCATAGATGGTGACTGTTGCAATGTTTGACATGGTACTCATGAATATTTTAAGAATATTTTTAAGGTAGTACAGAGTAATTATATAACCTTCAGAATAGGTTAACTCTTGGCTTACAGAAAATAAATGATTTTGTAAATTCCATAGCCACCAATAGTTGAAACCAGGATGCAGTTTGTTCTTGTAGGTTCTGATAAAGGTTAGTGCACAAGTCTTTGCTTCCAGCTGATTCTGATCATTACTGACATACAAAGCATAATCACTACTGAAATTTAGTGTTTGTAATATGTACATCATTCCAAGAGAAGTTGACACATTCTCAGGATAAAATAAAGTAAAATGTTGAGATATAAATTTAATGCTACTGCCACTTGTATTGAAATGAGATTAAAAAGGAAGTTAAGGGGAACTCACGTTAATGGTGAAAGACACACAATATTAGAAAAGATAGAGAAACTAGCAGTTGGAATTGAATGTTGGAAGTGAATTTAATAAAATAAATTTAAATGTACAGGAGTCTATTTGCTCTACCGACTTTATATAAACTTTTCCCTATGTATACAGATATTTGCTGTAAGTAATTATGTTAATATTGTGACAATATTTTCCAACTAAAACTTGATCTAATCTCATGACAAGAAGATTGAGTTGACATGAAAAATTTAATATGATTATCTGATTACCTGGAAGTTAGTTTTCATGGTTATAAAATATGATCACTTATTGTGCTCTAACAGGTTCACAAATCTGCAAAAAGATAATATTGTACAAGATACTGTGAATAAAAATTATACTATGATAAGAAACATGATGAAGAAATATATATGTATACAATTTCCAACTAACAACTGGCATACTTTCTGTTTCTTACCTATTGTCAAGCTGTTGGCTTATCCTACGTGTGTATGTGAATAACAGACAAAGTATATATACACATTATCTCCCTTCTTACCATTTCAAAGGAATGAACATAGTGTGTAAAGAGCAGTATTACAGAAGAGCTTATAATATTGCCAGTCCACAGTGCATAGATGGTGCTACCAAGAAAATATGACCATGTGTCTAGTCAACACTGGCCACAGTAGATTTAACCAGACATGAATGTGCCCAGGTCTAAGATAGCCATCCCTAGATTGGCCAAAGACCACCACATGGCCTTACAGGAGAAATGTAACAATAAAGAATGCTCTGTATTAGATAACAAATATCTGACTTGGTGGCCTTAAATATGAAATACCATGTAGATCGCCAGTAGTTGGTGAGCAGAAGCAGAAGTTGAGACATATAGAGATGGTAGTCTGTGGATATCATGAATAAACTGCAGTCATGAGGTTGGTGGGAAGGAAAGAAAAAAGGTTAATTGCCTTAATTCAATGAGAAGAGACACATTTTCTGACTCACCCTAATGGCTAAGCACAAGAGGAAAGGACTGCTCCCTTGTGAAGGGGCGATGAGGGTCTATTGCATACACACCGTGCAATGGTAAGACCTTTTCCCCTTTCCACATTTTTCTCTGTGGTTTCAGTCACATTAACCAATTCAAATTGAGCACAACTATTTTCCTTACAAATGAAAGATTATAATTGATTCAACATCTTATGTCTTCACAGTTCTGGTAGGCAGTAGAAGAGGCAGTAATGTGCAGTGGCTATAAGTACACGTTTGGAGTTCAACTACCTGGATTCAAATACAGCTGAGGGTACTTGCTAGCTCTGTGCCCCTGGACAAGTCAGTTAAGGTGTCTAAACTTTGTTTTTATGTTCTTTATAATGGAACTAATCATAGTACCTATCCCATAGCAGTGTTTTGAGAAATAGAGATAATTGATATAAAATACTTAAAATTGTACAAGTGCTAATAAAATGATAGTTATTATTACAAGCAAGAAACTTTATTATTAGTCCCTTACCTGACTTGTCAAGTAGAGTACATTAGAGACTTTTTTTCTCCTTAGCAACTGTAAACACTTGGATATTGCCAGAAGCTCCTAGAACCATTTCCTGCCACTGTATTTAGTATATTAGTACATTCGGATCTCAGGAACATGCTTTTATTGTTGTTTTATTGGATTTACACAGATGAGTAGATATGTCTTGAAAGAATGTAACTTAGGAGTCAGTTTAGAGTAACTTGCCTAGTTTTGATAGAGGACTAAAGTACCAATCGAATCCTTTATTTTGATTCTTTCTTAAAAATATTGAAAGGAATTAAACAAGTCTTGAAAAATTAGTTCTGTTTGACTACTGGTAGTTGACAATCCAACTTGTCTTTACTGGGGTGAGAAAAATAGCTCATGATTTGTTTCTGTAAATAGAGTTTTATTGGAACACAACACTTTTAAGAATTTCTTGTAAGGCAGGTCTAGTGGTGACAAATTCCATTAGTGTTTGCTTGTCTGGGGAAGACTTTATTTCTCTTTCATTTATATAGCTTAGGTTTTCAGGATACAAAATTCTTGGCTGACAGTTATTCTGTTTAAGGAGATTAAAGATAGGACCCCATTCCCTTCTGACTTGTAAGGTTTCCTATGAGAAGTCTGCTGTTAGTCTGATGGATTTGCCTTTGTAAATTACTTGATGCTTTTGTCTCACAGCTTGTAGGAGTCTCTGCCTCACTTTGACTTTGGCCAGACTGATGATTATGTGCCTTGTCCTGTTTGCAATGAATCTTCCAGGAGTTCAATGACCTTCTGGTATCTGGATGTTTAAATATCTTTAGCAAGACCAGGGAACTTTTCCTCCATTATTTCCTCAAGTAGGTTTTCTATGCTTTTTGTTTTTTCTTCTCTCTCTGAGATACCTGTAATACTTACATTTGGTCATTTTACATAATCCCATAATTCTCCAAGACTTTGTTCATTCTTCTTGATTCTTTTTTTCTTCATTTTTAACCAACTGAGTTAGTTCGAAAGTCTTGTCTTCAAGTTCTGAAATTCTTTCTTGTACTTGATCTAGTGTGTTGTTAAAACTTTCCACTGTATTTTGTACTTCTACAGCTGTTTGTTTTCATATAGTCAATGAGTGCTTGCATATTACAAAGCCATAGTTGAATAGATGAGTACAAAGAGATTGTAGAGCCTGCAATGCTAAAAATATATTTTCATTTGTATTTTATAGAGAAAAGTTTGCTGGCTCCTTGTTTAGAAGAGAAACATTCATCTTGCATGATTTTTATCATCAACAGAATAAATATTTGGTAGGATATTTTTAAACATCTTGACAGTAACTATCTAAATGTCTAGTTCCAAATAGATTTATAGTTATCATTTCCTCTTACTATTCTATTTAAATTGCCTAATTATAAATTTTGAAAAAGTACCAATTACCAGTATATAGATAGATAGATATAGATGGGCACACACACACAATGAAGTATTCCATTCCATGATTTGTATATTGATTCAAGTAATAAACATAGTAAAACATATTTTTTTTGCAATGGATTTAATTGGTTTCCATTCTCCAAGGCACACATTCTTAGATTTGGGTATATATAGAAATCAACTGCTATGTGACTTAAAGCAGTAGATTCCAAGGTCTGATTCCTGAAGTACTACTGATTTAGTAGGTCTAGGAAATGACCCAGGAATCACAGTTTTGAGACATACGCAGGTAATTCTGACAAAATCAGAATGTATAACAATGTGGCCTAATCATCAGAATTTTTAACATTTCCCAGGTAACTCTATTATGCAGCCAAGGTTGAGGACTGCTGCTATAGTCCAGCAATTACCAAACTTTAAAAATGGACATGCAAATTATCTGGAGCTCTCCTTTAGTGGTTTCGGAGTGTGGTCCAAGGTTCTGCACTTCTAACAACCTCCCAGGGATGTTGATACTGTTGGTAACGAGAAATGCTGCTCTCACTCCACCACCTCCTCCTACTTTACCACATGGTTGCCACAGGTGGGCAAATTCTATTCAAGGACCTACCACGGGATGTGACTTACTGCCCAGCTCACCTAGGTCAAAGGGTGATCAATCTTTCCAAGAAGCTCTTCCTATCTTGAATGGGTGATAAGAAATTCTGAGCCAGGTCAAAATTGAGCAAAAAAAAAAATGATTTCTCTCTTTATATATATATATATATATATATATATATATATATATATATATATATATATATATATATATGTAGATATAGATATATATACACACACACACGGGAACACAATTTATATATATATATACACAGATACACACAATTATATATATAATTCATTGTTGATTCTTCTCTAGACATAGAATAATTAGATGTTTTAGAAGTAAAATATTTAGATAAACATTGCTAACCTATTTAATTATTTGCAGTTAGGAGGGGACAGGGTATTCATTGCTTCTCCAATCCCCCTTCTAATATGTAGAAAGTTTCGGCTTTAGCACCACTCAGGATAACTCCATACCAAAGTTCAGAACTTAATCAGGAAATGCTGACTTCTCAGGTGGCATTCAGTTCTCTTCTTTCTAGGAATGCAGTCGTAAGTCTGTGCTATTTGTCAGTTCAACTTTGTTCTTCTTTCCTAAAACTGAATTGCAAGGATATTGATTTTAGCTTTCTTCTTTATTTAACCTTTTCTCTCTTGCTAATCTCAACTGCCACATTTCTTTATTATTGCTAAAATCTACAAACCACGGAGAGAAATGTATTTCATTAATATAGACACAAAGTTTGGATAATTTACATTACCATGATTTTTTAAATTATAAAAGCCTCTCACAGACTCCCCTATTACTTTCTTCTAAAGCGTTTGACATCTTATTAGCTATACACTTTTTAATTTGTTTGATTATTATATTTGGCTCCTCACTTCTCATTGGGTTTTAGAATATAACCTCCATGATGGCAGAGTTTTTGTTTCTTTTATTCAAAGCTACAACCCAGTACCTAATGCCTGTCATAGAGTTGATTCTCAGAAAATATATGTTGAACAAAGGATGAATGGATATTCCAGACTAATTTATTAATATGTAGTCTCTGTGTTAGGATTGAGTCAAGTACTAAATAATGATAGGTTTCCTTTCATTAAAAAATACGTCAAATGTGACTGTATAAGATTTAAGCATGTTTCACATTTACATTCATCCATATTATTTACTCAATAATTACGGGTACCTCTTAAGAAGTGTCAGACACTGTGCGAGGTTCTAGGAATACATGTTGACAAGACCTAGTTCCTATGCATAAAATACTAGGTCTGATGATGGTGAGCAGTGGACAAGAGAAAAAACAGTTACTATACCTGTGGTATGTAATCATAGCAGATGTGTACAGATTGTTGTTAATGAACAGGCAATAGCTCCTCGCTTAATTCAGAGGGATCAAGGGATGTTTCCAAGAAGAGAAGATTCCTGAGCTATAAATTGAAGGATAGCTTGAATTTAGACAGACAGAAGAATAATCAGTAGCCCCTAATAAATGTATACTGTGTGAAAAAGCACAGAGATATGATATGACAGTTCCTGACACCTTCCAGTACCACATTAGTTGGGTATAACATGACAATGGGGTAATGTGTATGTAAAAAGGAGCAACTTCATATATGCTTGTGTGAGGGGTTTGAACTTTAGCAGAAGAACAATGGGAACTTGTTAAAGTATTTTGAGAATGGGAGAGACAGATTTATTGGTCCTTTCTTCTGAATCTTGCATTTTATTTTTCACTACTTCAAATAGAAAACCATGATATCAGCTATTTAAAAACCACATGAATCAGATGGTTTATTTGCTCTTGAGTTGTTTAAGTTCCTTATATATTTTGGATATTAACCCCTTGTCAGATGCATAGTTTATAAATATTTTCCTCCATTCTGTAGGTTGTGTTTTCACTCTATTGATTATTTCCTTTGATGTGCAGAAGCTTTTTTATGTGTTGTAATACCATTTGTTTATTTTTGTTTTTGTTACCTGTGCTTTTGAGGTCTTATTCAAAAATCTGAATGGACATTTCTCAAAAGGAGACATACAAATGGTCAACAAGTCTATGAAAAAATGCTCAATGTCACTAATCATCAGAAAAATGCAAATCAAAATCACAATGGGATATCACCTCATCTATGTTAGCACGGCTACCATCAAAAAGGCAAAAAATAGCAAATACTAGCAAGGACATGGAGAAAGAGAACTCTTATACACTGTTGATGGGAATGTAAATTAGCATAGCCATTGTATATAAGAGTATGGAGGTTCCTCAAAAAATTAAAAATAGGACTACCATATGATCCAAAAATCCAACTCTTGAGTATTTATCCAAAGAAATAAAATCTGTATATCAAAAAGATATCTACACTCCCATATTTATTACAGCACTATTCACAATAACCAAGATAGAGAATCAACCTAAGTGTTCATCAATGGCTAAATGGATAATGAAAATGTGGCATATTTACCCAATGAAATACTATTTGTCCATAAAAAAGAATAAAATACTGTCATTTGCAGCCACATTGATGAGACAGGAAGGCATTATGTTAAATGAAATAAGGCAAGGCACAGAAAGACAAATACCACATAATCTTACTCATATGTGGAATCTACAAAAGTTGATCTCATAGAAGTAAAGAGAAGAATAGTAGTTATGAGAGTCTGGGAAGGAGAAGGGGAAGAAGGGAAGGGACAAGGTTAGTCAATGGGTACAAAGTCATAGTTAGATAGGAGGAATAAGCTCTGGTGTTCCATTGCACAGTAAGGCAACTATAGCTAATCACACTGTATTGTATATTTTACTACAGGTAAGAAGAGAGGATTTTGAATGTTCTCAACAGAAAAAGTGATAAATTACTGAGGTTATGGACTTGCTAATTAACCTAATTTGATTATTATACATTGTATACATGTATTAAAACATCATATACCACCCAATAAATATGTATAATTGCTGTGTGTCAATAAAAATAAATTTTAAAAAATGAAAAAAGACACATGAAAATTAAAAACAAGCAAAAAATATATGCTGGAGGAGAAAACAAGTTTTTGGTGAGGTTGATGGGAGAAAGAATAAGACACTTAAAATGTTGTGCCAAGAATATACACAAATTCAGGTAAAGGACTTTGAACCAAATAAGGTTGAATGAGCATGAATTTTGCCAAGTATGTATCCGTATGTAACTTTCCAAGGTTTTGTATTGCCTAATTAGATGGATGAATTTATTTCAGTTTCAAAGTTTAGGAAAAGGGCAGACTATGGGTGGATATATTTGCTAGAATTGACATGGAGATGTGTTCACACTCTCCCACCTCCTATTTGTGACCTAACAGAAAAGTCTACCTTTTGCCTGTACTCTTTTTGGATAATCAAACTCAAAGTTATCTATTCAAACTTAATGACATTGATATTCTTAGGTGGATAATGGTTTGAGCCTTTCATTTCATAGGTAAAATACTAGGTTTTAACTTTGGAAAAAACTCTTCTCCTTCTGTACAGTTTGTTGCTAATTTTAGCTGAAATCAAATAGATGATGTCACTTCTTCAGTGAAGCTTTCTCTTACCATTCTACCTAAAATATTACTCCCCATCTCTTTCTCCTTATTGTTCATCCTTTGTTTACCATTTATGTTGCCTGTTGATGGATTTTCCAATGGGACTACATGCTCTGTGAAAATAAAAACCTTGCTTTACTCATTTCTGCAGCCTCGTCGCCTAGATCAGTGTATATCACATAGCTAGTACCTATTTGTTAAAGGAAGGAAAGAAAGACAGAAGGAGTTGAGGAAGGGAGAAAGAGACAGAGTGAGGAAGGGAAGGATCAATGCATTCTTCAATCTTGCCCCCAAAATCTTTTCTACCTCTTTTCGATCATCTCAGTGAATGGCACTATAATCTACTCAAATCCATCAAGTTAGGATTTCAACTATCATCTTTGCCTTCCACTCCTCACATCCCACAGATCCAACCAACATCTGGTCCTTTCAATCCTGCCTTCTACCTTCATTCACATGGGTTTTCATTCTTGCCTCCCCACAGTTTATGTCACCCTCATCGGTCACCTGTCCCCATTATGGTCACTTCACTGTACTCCTTTTCTCCACAAAATAATGCTGCTTATTGTCTCTATAAATTGATCTCTTTAAATGCAAACTTGTCACATTACTGCCATGTTAAAGGCTTCTCTTGTAGTTTCCATCTCTTCTCGGATATAATTAAAACCCTCATTTAGCATCGTTTCTATGTGAGGCTTGGATGCGGCATCATCTCTACTCATGACTAACCTCCAGTAGTCTATGACCAAGCTGCAGTTACTGCCATTTAGTTCATTGTCTCTCAGCTTTCATGTTTGCTGTCTATCACATTAAGTTGATTTTTTGTCTGGCTAGACCTCTTGACCTTTGGAAATCAATATGTCATTTCTTACAGGTAGTTTTTGGCTCCTACCAGTTCAGTCCCAATGTCTCTCTTATCTGTTCCCATAACACATTCTATGCTCCTAACAGTACAATTATAAAACTCATCACATCGTTGAATAATACCAAATCCAAACTCTTTGATGGCAGGCTCTATGCCTGTCTCATTCACTACTATATTCCCAGTGACAGGCACTTACATAAACAAATACTTTGTAAAAAAAAAAATAATAGTTAATGTTTTTCTGTGAATTAAAGAGCAGTCATTTATTCATAAGTCAATGCTTCTTCCTTCCACTTGGGCAGTTAAATTCCTGCCATTCCGAAAAGAATTTCACTTCTCCATGTCACCTTCACAAAATGTCAAAAAACACACACACAAAAATAGTAACAGATTAGTTCAAAACATTTTCCATGGCTATAACCACTGAAATCAGTTTAATGTATTTCAAACATCATATCCACCTTATGGACTACATAGATATCTTGGCCTTTAATGAACAGCGGAAATTTTTCACACACGTTTGGTAAAAAGGTCACCTATTTTCAGTCAGCTTCTTTCTGTGTAATAACTGGGTGACATTTCTCATCCATTTGTGATCAATGAACATGCATATTTTAACTCACCAGTCTATTCTTTATAAAAGTGCCACTTACAGCTTCTTATTTCATAACTACATGATATTTAGTACAGGGAAACTACACTAATTCTTTTTCTCAGGCTTTTTGATCTTCAGAGAAGATCAATTGATAGAACAAAAAACAGAAATTGGCTATACTGTACTTGATAATCAGTAGTCAACAATCACATCCTGAATAGATGCACTTTAATCTCATATGTTTAGGGAATAATTACAGTTATATTTAATATTACCATAATTAAGTATATTTTATCATTTTTCCTTTATATAGAGTGAGTTGAAATGCTCTAAAAATCAATATAGAGTAAACAATAGCATTAATTCTGGAAAGTATTTCTCTCACAGATATTTAGACGCAATCTTCCCTGGAACCATAATCCTCAAAAGGAAATTGCAGTCCTTGCAGAAACACAGTTTGGGTCATCTGGGTCCAGGTCTCTGGATTTTTCTAAAAGCCTTCACAAGGCACAAATGACATTTTAAATAGCTTGTCAGGAAAAGAAGTGATTTTTTAATGCGGATCCACCAAATATAATGTTTTTTATCGATGTCCCCAAAGGCAAACATCTGAAAGGCAGAGAGAAAAATAATACAAAGAAAAATGTTGTGACTAGTGTCTAAGGAGGAACATAATGTAAAAATCATAAATATCTCTTGTCAGAAAAAACAGGAAGAGTAAACAGGTTTAATATCTAACAATTCTATATCTACTCAGAAGTATAATTAAACCTTAAGAGTTTTTTTTCTCTTACTGGGTGCCAAGCCATTTTGTTTTTTAAAATATTTTGGAGAAAAAGAGCAGGTCTTTTATGCTCTGATCTGCAGGCATGGGAAGAGGAGCCCAGCCCAGAGTTAGGCAGCAGTGACAGTAAACAGTTAACACAAAAACTTTCAGATGAAGTAATGAAAGTACCACACTGATTCCTTTAACAAAGTAAAACTTGTTGTGTGATGATGGTTTATATTATCCTTGGTCTTGAACAACATATCAACTTATGAAGTTACCAGCCATCTCCCACCTTCATTCCCTTCTGGGTCTTTTGTAGTCTAGTTTCTACAGACTCTTAAGTCACTAATATCTAACCCTCATAACCAAGTAGCCACACCCTGTCCATAGAGAGCCTCTCTATTGTCTTTGTGTTCATTTGTGTGTTTGTTGTAGTAGTGTCCTACTTGGAAAGTTTGGCTATTTTGGTTTGAACAGAAGTAGTACAGTTAAAATATTTTGCTTTTCAAAGTGTTTCATTTCATCTTTGGAGGCATTGGGGTAAGCTTTTCCTCATTTTCAGGAGAACAGAATCCTCTACTCCCAAGTACAGGGCTAGGTGTTCTGGTGGTTCTCTACAATCAGAATCTAGGTTCATGTACCTCTCCAATGTCCCCTTTTGGACACATTGCAGTTTGAGGTTATTGAAAGACCTTTACTCTCTTTCTGTTAACCCATATCAAATATAATACAAAAAGTAGAGCCTATTTTCCTATCTGCTTGGTCTATAAAACATTAAACCTTGCCAGGGTTGGTAAACACTTTAAAATCTTGAGAATTGGTAAGAAGAATGACTCTGTTAGTGTTACATTCCTAGAAATGTTTCTTAGGCTTTGTATTCCACGAGGAAATTTCAGAATTAACAGCATTTATGTTCACATAAAGCCATTACCAATGAATGTAAAAGATGTCTTCAGAAACCAACCTTGAGTTTTGTGCGTAAATCACTTGCTGGATGGAGCAGAATTGTTGAAGTGATGTAGATATAGAAAGTAGAATTTCCGTAGATCCTGGAGTTACTCATCCAAATCTGAAAAAAGAATAACAAAACATGTAATGGAGCAAGTTTAGCATTCAAGTTGCTAGATATAATTTAAACAGCAGGGATAGTTTAGTAGGCATTAAGTTCTTGAGGTATTAAGTATGATTCCTACATAAAAATCAAAATATTAAAGAATGTCAGACATGCCTGCTTCTAATACTGCCAAATAACATAACTATCATGTATATAGCATGTTTACACAACATACTTATTTGGCATTTAAGAAAAATTTGAAGCATAGTTTCAACATTGTTAGAAATTATATAAAATAAAAGTACAATGAAAAGAATAAAAATGTTATAACATTATAAGTTCTTCCTTTGGGGAGACTGACTGAAAAGGGGTATGCAAGGGAGATTACTGAGGTGCTAGAAATGGATACTTTGATATATGTGGTGATTAAATTGAGATATGTGTGTGTGTGTGTGTGTGTGTGTGTGTCTGTGTGTCTGTGTATACATACAAACACACATATATATGATTTTTTAAATGAGGAAAAAATGTTTATTCTGCATAGTTTGCTAAGAAATTTGTTGCTAATATAAGTCATCTTCTCCTTTTCTTTTCAAGTAAGATTGAGACTTATTATAAAGAAAATAATAATTTTACTCAGTTATTTTTATCATAATGAATGTAGTCTCACCAAATTATAAGTCTGTTATACCTTTCAAACTTATTGCACACAGATACATAAGAAAATAAGTTAAGAAACATGTAAGAACTTTTTTGCAAGAAGCATACAAACTTCTAAATCAGAAAAATCCACACTTATAGGGAGACTTTATAAATTTTGAAGGTAATGATTTTATGTATGAGGAGATCATCTTGGGGAAGACTGAGCCAGGAATGACATAATTGCCCCAAACATTTTACTGTACAGATGTAGTTTAGAAAAAAGTGATAATAACATCATATTTTTAGATGAGGAAAA
This sequence comes from Lemur catta, assembly GCF_020740605.2. Lineage (NCBI taxonomy): Eukaryota > Metazoa > Chordata > Mammalia > Primates > Lemuridae > Lemur > Lemur catta. The sequence goes on along the minus strand of NC_059139.1, from coordinate 14,271,565 downwards.
TGCAATAAGGACTCTACCAGTACACAATCTTCATAAAAAGCAATAAAAGCTAATTTACAATAAAACAGAAGAATTGCCTTAACAGAATAGAAGTAATGCTTCTGAAAACTGCTTCTTTTCAAAAGCATCTCCTTGACACTTTCTGACAAAATCTACATTGCTAATATTATTTTCATCGTTTAAATTGGAGTATTGAAGACCCTTGTGTAAGAAAGGCAACCAACAGTACCTTACTAATCAACATCTTATCATGATCTACTTTTGTCTGATTGGCTGAGGATGGAGAAATTGGGACTGACCTATTCTGAACCGCAAGTGTTCAGGAAAAGGAGTAAGGTCTATGGCATAACATAATTAAAGGGGAGAAGACCCAAGGAGGAACTACAGTGCTGTCCCAAACTTGAGGCTGCAGGTGAGAAGAGAACAGAGGCAGCAAGAAGAAAGGGAACAAGAGAGCCCTCCAGTGCCTGAGGACGCTTCAGAAGTTGTATGAAGTCTGATTTGCATATTAGAGTAAATGTCTCTCTTCCCTCTGTTGATGTCCTTTCTTTTTTATGAGAGCAAGTGAGGGAATTTTGAAAGCTATGTGAAGTCTTCCATCTATTTGAGGTCAATTCAGTATAGGCACTTTCTATGTATGTGGCTTACATATGACATGTCACCTGGAATGGAGTGCTCCAGATAGCTAGCAGGAGAGAAAATTCTAATTATATCTCAAAAATGAATGAAAGTATACACACACACACACACACACACACACACACACACTATAACCCATATATACACATACTGTTTCTACAAGGACTACTGTAATATATGTAGAATATTCTTATTTATGTTCTTATTCAAATCTACCTAAACATCTAGGGTTAAATTCTGTGATTAACATGCATGCATACCTCCTTTTATCTTATCATTAATAGGTTAAAAACTGAGAAAATGTGATTGTGTGTGATTGTGTGTGTCTGCATGTGTCTGTATGAGAGAGATACCACACAGGAAAAAACGAGCGAGTATTTTACCCCAGGCTTTTGTTCCCTTATGTTGAGCTAAATTCAGGAACAAGAAAGTAAGGGAGAGAAACTGGTAAAACATGTTCTATTTTGCAGAGCATTATAGAAGAGAAATCTTCATAAGAAACAAATTTGGTGCCAATAAAGGGGTTAGAGGGTTCTTTGCTGCTTTTTGTTTAAGAGGTTTAAAATATACATTTTTTATATTTCCTCATTGGTTCTTTTGTAAATTAAATGAGATAAATTATGAGAAAGCATCCATCATAGTGTCTGATGAATAACAATTTCTCAGGAAAAAATAATAATTGTTTTTCTGTTGCTTTTCCCAACCTTAATGGGGTCACCAGGTAGCATGTCCAAGACTGTAAAGTGAAATCTGAAAGGCATAATGATTTAATAGTTAAAAGAATGGCTCTTGCAGTTCAACACGTCGACATTTCAATCTGACCCTACCGCTTACTACCTATGTAGCTTTAGGCAATTTACTTTTTTAATGACTGGGTTTTCTTTTCTAGCATAATACAGATAATAAACTTATAGGTTGCCATATAATGAGATACCATAATAAATGTGCTTCGCAAAGTGTCTGGCTTACAGCAGGCACACTGTGGCTGTGAATGCTATCATTATTACATCAGCTGGATGGCCCGGGTCCCATATTTCACTAGCATTCTCCTTGTCCCTGACTCCAGCCACAACCTTGCCCTCAAAGGTCTGTAATAATTTCAAGCTAAGAAAGCCTCTCTCTACCCAGAGAATAGAAAAATAACTTTTACTGAGGACCTATGGCAACCCAAATGTCTAGGCCTGGGATAATAAAATTGGATCTTATTTTCATCAAATACCACCTTTATGATGGCTCAGGACCCCTGCCTTGATTGCCGCACCTGAGTCACTGGACGTCTCCCCTGGCTGTTTGTGAAAGCTCCCAAGGTGCTCGCTCGTACTCTTGGAAACAAGATTCTTGTGTCTCCCTCTCTGACCTCCTGCCGTCTGCCAGGCAAGACCCCTGCTGCCGATGACCCTTGGGGGATCACAACTCCTCTGGGCAAAGCTCTCACACAGTTGTAGCTATGGGGAAATACTACTGTCTTTCCTTTTATTGCTTTTTACTTACAGCTTGAGCCTGGCCTTTTCAATAAGGCCACATAGCACGGGAAGACCAAGCAGAAAGTTTTGTGTTGTTTGTTTGTTTTCATAAAGTAGAGAAATAATGGTAAGGATGTGGGACACAGAAGACACCATCGAGTGCTAGGCAACATGTCATCTCTCCAGCTCACAGGCCTGGTACCTGGATGTTTCATCTGTGTTAACCCCCACTTACCATTGCCAAAGGGGGCAGCGTTCTTTTCCCACCAGGACTACATTCAAACACATCTTCTGGCACAGTGGCCAGGACTCATCTCCAATGAGGCATCAGAGACACAACCCTAGACTCTATCCTAGGCTTTGATTATGGAACTCTCATTTTCATTTCCAGATTCTAAGTATTATAAATATTGACTGCGGGAATCTCCACTTATTTCAATTTAAAAAAAATCCCTTCCTCACTTCTAACCTCTAAGCTATTCCTAAGAGAACCATTAAAGGAAAATAATCCTACATAGATTTAATCTGTATTAGTAAGTCTTAAATAACACCTTGTGTAAGCTATCATTAGTCCATTAAGTTATACTGAGCCAAACCAAGTTCTTAGTTCATTCTTTTCTGCAGCTAAAGGGTACAGTGGAGTCCTCTGACCCACTCAGCATTCCTCATGGGTCTTTGTTTCTATAAATCAACTGCATGAGCAATTGTACAAACATGGATCTCCCCAAGAATGTGTCTAACAAATCTGGCTGGAAATTTGTATACATACAAAGAAAATAAATTCAAAGGAGAGAGTAGCCTGGAGAAAGAAAAAAATGAGCTCTAGTCTCTAATAATAGCAAAACAATTAGCTTCTTATTCTAAGTTTCATACATTCAAGAAACAGGTTGATGTTCAGCCCAAGTGAAAACCTACCACAAAGGTAACTTGTGAATCTGCCTGTAATCCTCAATGCCTGGGAAAGTGAGCAGCAAAAAGAAGGAATAAATAAATATATGTTGTTGAAAGCAGAAAAGGAAATGGGAGTTTTCCTATCATCTAACATTTACAGCTTCAAAAAACACTGCATTGGAATCTAGTTTCAACCAAGTTACCCTATTATGTTTCTTTATGCTCTCGGTTAGAATTCTGAACATGTTTTCTCCTAGAAACATTAAGCCTGAATTTGGGAAGTTATAGTATATTTAGTTCACATTAAACTTTATATCCATACAAATTGGTAAAAGCATTTCGTATTCAAAAACAAGCAAACAAAAACAAACAAAAAGGCTTATATTTAGGGCAGGAATTCATGAGTTAGAGAAGCTAAAATACATTTGTTAAATCTGCAATTTTCCCCAGCATGCATGTTTGAAACCTGAGTATCTTACTAAATTATTATATTTTTCCCCACACTCCTTCCATACACCATAAGTCTCAGTTTTGTCTCCTAATTCCTTTACTACGTAACTTCATCTGCATACCTGCTGTTTCTCTCTAAGTGCAGGCCCTCACCCTTGCCTATGCAGGCAACAATAGCAAATTCTTTCCTGGACTCAGCCTTCTTTTCAGTATTCTGACCTCTAGTTTCTTCTCTTCCGTGCCGTCTCCCGAGCTATGATCTGTCTCAAATACAAATGTAATCTTACCACTTTCCTACATGAAAGCTCTAATGGCTCTTTTTTCTACAAAATGAGCTCCGGTCTATTGTGAGACATAGGCCTACTATGACACCCCTACCAACTTCTCCCACCTCCTTTATCTCTTATCATTTCTTTCTCTTTAGACACTGGGAATAATTTGCAGTCACATGCATAAGCACATGTACACACACACACATGCACACAACACACACATCCCTAATGGTTTCTGTGGTCCCCTGGTGCTTTGTCTGCCCTTCTCCTCCTTCTCCTTCCACTCCTCCATAACCTTTCTGGCTAATTCCTACTCTCTCTTCAAAACTCAAAACTGACATCACTTTCTCCAGGAAGCTCCCCCCATCTCCAGCCACCAGCCTCATTAACTTGCTATTTTACTCTGTTTGCCAGAACTTCCTAATTTTGTCTTTAGAGAGTTGTGTTACCTACAAGATGATAAACTCCTTGCAAACCTTAACTACGTTTTAAGTATGTTTTCATCCTCAGTGACCTGTGCTGTGTCTGTAACATATAAATACTTTACTAATTTTGTAATACATGGACACATACATGAAAGGATCTGTTCTTTAAAGACTATTGATCTGTATGGAAAAATTGTAAACATTGAATAATGGTTTTTAAGACCCCTCTCATCCTTAGTTGCTGATCACACATTTTGGCCCATTTTTAATATAGTGCCATCTTATAATACCATCTTATCATTCATTTATTTGATAGTTAATTGCCTCATGTGTCAGAAATTGGGTCAGATCCAGTGTAATTATAGGCTAAAATAATTAACAAAAGAAAATCATATAACTACAAAGTAAAGAAAGTTCTGAGAAACAAATGTGAATGATGCTATGAAAGGGTATAAAGCAAAGTCCTAACTTGGTTCAGAGAAACAAGAGATACCTCCTTGAGAGAATTGATGAACTGAAGTCTAAGGACGTGCAGTTGACTAGATGAAAAAGGTAGGAAGACTGTTCCAAGCTAATGGGATAGTTCATATAGCAAGCAGGATGTTGGTACACTGAAAGGATTGAGAGAAGCCAGAGTGGCTAATATACAGAGCTAGAGTTATATGGCAGAAGGCTGTGACAATGTTGAAGGAGATTTGGAATGGGGCATAGTGGGGGAGGAAAACAACTGCATTACTTCTGGAAGACATCACGATTCCCCCACATTGTGGTGATGGAGGGAAATATGTGGTGGTGGACATTAGAAATATTTAGAAAAATAATTAATGTTATTTGGCAATGGATTGGAACATGATGGTTGTAGGAGAGACCGGTGAGAGGGATGAGTCTGAAGACTGATTTACGGAGCTGGTAGATCTCTCACTGAGGAGATGAATGAAAGTGGATGGGCTTCTGGGGGGAGCCACTGGGAGGAGACATCTGGCAGATCTGCTCTGGACTGTAGGTTTTAGGAGACTTTGAGCCCCAGAGTTCTATCAGATGGCATTTTGGAAGTCACAGATGTGGACAGTATGTGGAGGGAGTAGAGATGAGAGAATGAACTTACTGTCAAACCATGAGAAATTCTAACATTTGTGGCTTTTTGCAGACGAGAGAGAAAAGAGGTCACCTTCAATTTGTTTTTATGTGTGTATTTTTATTATACTGTAAACTTTGTTTAAAAAAAGAAAGAAAGCACTCTTTTTAAAATGTAGGTCACAGTTCCAAAACAATGAAGCAGCCAAAGTGGAAATATATATATGTATGTGTGTGTGTGTGTGTGTGTGTGTGTGTGTGTGTGCATGAATTGAATTGAAATGAGTACTCCTCACCTGCAGATCACTATAAATTCTACTTGAAAAATGGAGATTACATGTCCATACATGGTGTCATGTTTAAAAAAAAATATTCCTTCTTGGGGAGAAGTGAAGGATTATTTTTGGTAATGCTTTGCTTTTAATACTCATTACCTCCATTTGAACTAAGTGTAGACCAGTGGTCATCACCCCAGCCAGATCATGATGACTCAATGTGAGGATTAATTACAAAAGTAATCATGTCTGTTATCTAATTATTCAACTCTTAATTGTGACTCTGCTGGCCCAATTAGTCCAGAACACGAGGCTCATGTTAGGGATGGGTGGACACTCAGCATCTGTGCGGCTGTGAGAGGCATCTGTTGCCAAGAGGTGAAGTGATGGACAGTGTCCACTCCCCAGCTGCGAAGCAAGCAAGCCTTAGAAAAGCCTTAGAAAAGCACACAGGAGCTGGCACTGAAATGTAGCATGCAGAGCTCAGGGGAATTTAGCAGGTGATGAGCGCTCATGCTCTTGTGGCATTTGTTATCCCTGGATGCAGTGCAGATCACAAGTCATTGCTTGTTTCACTCCTGGGTGCTACCATTGAAAACAGAAACAGGAAAAAAAAAAGATATTTCTATTGCTTTTCTATTCTTTGTCCTTTGCAAGTAGATAATGTTATACAAATAAATGAGATAGCTACAAATTCTAAACAAATAAATATGTTTTTATAAATTTATTAGAATCATTTATGGCTTCTATCATTTACTTGATCCATGTTATGCCTAATAAAAGACACAAAATTGCACAGATGGGATATCTACTTATTATAAGTAATAAAATAATAGATCTCCTGATTGTTACTATTGATTTTGACTTTAGTAGCATATAGTATGCAATATCTCATCATCTGATATATTTATACACTGCTATTGATTTTGACCATATTATATAGGAAGGATTCTATTAATACTGTTATTGATTTTTAAATATTTATTATTAATATTTATCAACCTTTCATGTTAGTATGTAGTCTTTATTGAACCATAATCAATTGTTAGTGAAAGGGAGCAGCTGCATAAAGTATGACAAAACTGATTAGAACTTTAAGCACATCAACTTTTGACCTAGCTGTGGACTTGCTTTCCCTGTTTGTCAGCAGAGTCACAGTTTCAAGTTTTTATTAATTCACAGTTTGAAATGTACAAACGAAAGAGCGTTTAAATTCACTGAAGTTGGAAAATGTTAATTTACAGGAAATGTATATACATCTTGCTTCTGAGTGTAATAGAAATGATTTCAACTTTTCACATTGGTTTCACAGAAGAAAATTACATTTCGACAAAATTAAAAGAGTTTGGGGAGCTTTTTCAGCATTGCATCTCCGTGCTCCCTTGTTATTGAATCACAATAAGAAACCCTGTTAGTTCTCTGCTACTGAGCAAATTGCTTTCCACAATTATGGTTTATGTTTTAACGGGGATAGCTTCACATTAGGAGAATTATTCCAAACCAGCATTGCCTCTTGATGCAGCCCAGAACAGCACCCTGCCTACTTTACAAAATCCATGCCTCCCATGTTGCCTCTAAGGAAAATATATAAATACGTGCTTGCCAATCTCGCTTCTGAGAGAGTTTTAATTGAGGATAATGAAACATCCCCAGCTCCAAAATGAGAGTGTGATGGCCACAAGGCCCTTTAAAATGCTGATAGGCAGAAGACATTTGTGGAAGTTTTTAGAGATTACATGGCATAGTAATGGTGTAGGTAGGTGACAATTTGTCAAATTTAGCTTCAGTGATCAGATCTATTTTCATTTCTATTTCTGATGCTGACTTGAATGAAGGAGATAGGATGATATTAAAATAAAGTCAGGACCTTCAACACTAAGTATCTTGCTTATCTTAGTCCATTTTGTGTTACTTTAAAAGAGTACCTGATACCGGGTAATTTATAAAGAAAAGAGGTTTATTTAGCTCACAGTTATTCAGGCTGAGAAGTTCAAGGCCACGGCCTTGGCTTCTGGCAAGGGCTTTGGTGCTGCATCACCACATAGTGGAGGTCAAAAGGGAAGTGGACCCGTGTGAAGAGCAGGAAACCTGAGGGGCATCCTGGCTTTATAACAACCCACTCTCCTAGGAGCTAATCAATTCCCATGAGAATCAATCCAGTCTCGTGAGAGTGAGAATTCACTACCAGAAGCACAGCAGGAAGGGATCTGCCCCCATAACCCTAACATCTCCCACTAAGCCTCTTCGCCTCCGCCTCCCAGCACTACTGCACTGGAAATCAAATTTCAGCATGAGCATTGGTGGGGACAAACAAACAGTATCCGAACCATAGCACTGCCCTTCCAGCTATAGGGCACCTGCCTACCATCCACCGGAGGACCAGCAGGAAGCAGAACTGTTAATTATGCATGGTTTAGTGTTTCTAGTTCCTGCTTTCTCTCTCTATTTTAGTTGTGTTTCACCTGCAGAACGCCTCTCTCACTTTAAATCATGGTGACAACGTGAACAGCACATGTATACTTTAACTAAGCAACTTACCAATTCAAGTGGGTCGCCTCAGCTGTAAGACATGAACTCAGAAGTGATAAAGCTTGGCACTGCTTCAGTAAAATGGAATAAGAAATCACTTTGACAGAGCCTAGATTCTAGTCTGGGTTGCTAAATGTGGTTTTTTCTTCATTTTTTTTTTCTCTTTCAAGGTCGATGTTCTTTATTTTATGTGGAGTATATCTTATGTGACAGTACAGGAAGAAATGTAGGCAGCACAGGTTAATGCATTTGGGGTCAAAATGAACTTGAAAGGGAAGGAAGTCAGCCCTCTTGAGATATTCAGCTAACATTCTCCAGTTTAAAAGGAAATCTTGATTAAAAGGCCACTGTTATGGTGAATGCCAAGAAGTATGAGAGGCATGAAAGGAAAACTTTCAGTTGCGTGTTAAACAAAGGAAACCTCTTTATTTCCTTTTGACAGGGGTATAGCACAAAGGTGTGGTTTAGAATATTTTCCTGTTGCCATCTCTTCCACTTCAGGGATTTATAAATGGGATATTTTCATTTCTAAGTTGAAAGTGTTGGTCTCTGGGATTTGAGACGACAAGTGTCTTTCCCCAACTTCATCACCTGCCAGCAACATCAGCACCATCTGCCAAGGTGCCAGGCACTGCTCTGTCGCTCCTAGGGGACTTCACATGTGTTTGTGTGTTTGCATAAGAGTAACCAATTGCATGCCACATGCATTTATTAGCAGCACCAGTAATTTATAAAAATGACACTTCAAGATGATAAAGAAATCAACTTATTAATGAAGAAGTAATATTGTTTTAATGATTAATTTGTATACAAATATGTACCCCTAATAAAAATTTTTTAAAAATGAAAAAATGATTAATTTGGATATGAGTTTTATTTATTATGAAATTCCCCATATGAATATCTATTTTGTTTTATAAATTTATACTTTAAATTAAAATATTGTGGAATATTTAAACTTGGGGTTTAGGTTTAACCCCCGAAACTGTAGTTAAAAGTATTTTCTTTGAAAATGTATGTAGTTAGATATTTTTCATTAATACTTCTTGTATTATTAAATACTTTTCCTAACGTATCTTTATTTCTATCTTACTTCAACTTAGAAGAATAAATATTCAAGTTTCTATTAACTGCATCATTAAAAATGTATTTGTTATTTCAAAGTATCTTATGCAGGTATATAAAACGCTATAGATTTTATCCCCAGAATGGCTGCTATATCTCTCACACTACTGAGAAAGATACATGTGAGTAGATTTTCATTAGTTTATCTACATTCAGAACAGCTTGACTGTATGTTTAGAGATTTATTTCAAAACTTTTCTCTTTAAATTTAAATCAAAATGAAGTGGGCAAAGGACTTGGTACTATTATATTTCATTTGAAGATTTTACTGAATGGCAGTAGTTACTGACTTTTAAACATTTCCTCATATATGTGTGTTCTAAATTGACTTTGAAAGTGTTTCTTTTGCCGCCTAAATTTTATTCTGCCTGTACAAGAAAGAAGTATGTTTAGAGATTTATTTCAAAACTTTTCTCTTTAAATTTAAATCAAAATGAAGTGGGCAAAGGACTTGGTACTATTATATTTCATTTGAAGATTTTACTGAATGGCAGTAGTTACTGACTTTTAAACATTTCCTCATATATGTGTGTTCTAAATTGACTTTGAAAGCGTTTCTTTTGCCGCCTAAATTTTATTCTGCCTGTACAAGAAAGAAGTACAAAATTAAGATTCCTAATAATGTCAGGTAGTTAACTCTGCCAGAGAGATCTTACTCACAGGCACTTAGGGAGAAAAGATTCCCCTGAGTAGATGCCCAAATGCATTTCTGTCAGTTGTATTTAGAACCCAATGAACGACTCAAGTATGTCTCTTCAGAATGTTCTAGGAATCACAAGTGTGTTTAATTTGACTAGAATCTTTTATTTCTTACAATAAATTCCCTCAACATTATTTTGTACTATTCTTAGTACAAATCACAGAGTACTTTCTGCTTTTTGTGAGCCTTAGAAAATACAAACAATTACATATACATAGAAATCTCTTTTGTGGAATAAATGCAAATGGAACTGATCCCCCAACACCTGCTTCACTTCATATTTCAGTGATATATTATCAGTAAAATTTCTGTTACAATATAAAATAAAAAAAATTTGCTGCACTGTCAGATTTCTTTTTCCCATGAAGCACTGTCACTTATCATATGAGCAATAAACACGAGGCTTCTCTCTCTTACACACTTAAATATGCTTGAGACAATGAATAGTAAATAATGTCATCTGTGTTACATGAAAAGGGACATACTGTGAATGTCAAGGTAAAAATCTCTTTGATTCTATAGCACACAATTTCTATTTCTTCCAAACAATTTAGGATTCGGGCTGCATGCCAATAGCTCATGTGTGCCTTTGCTGCAGAAGCAGTTTTGTAATATGCCTTGATATGTGTATCAAAGAGAAGGAGGACTTTTTTTTTCTATAGGTGAGCATATAGAATATTTTATTTGCCAAGAGTAGAAGGCAGGAAGAAGATTTGTAAGTACATATCTTTAGATAAACTGAGTCATGATAAAATAACAAAACAAAACAGTGACAACAAAAATGTTGAAATATCTATGAACTCGATATTGCATGAATTAGCCACATTTTCCACATGGAGTAATGACAAATGGGGGGGGCGGTTACTGCTTGGGGGAGTTATATTCACAGTGGAGTGAGGAGCATGGCCGACTTGTAATACTTTGATCTAGCTCTGCATAGCCAGTACAGGAGCTCTAAGTAAGAAAATGTGCAGTATTCAGGAGGAATTTTATTTTATTTTTTCTAATTCATCCTTTCTTGATTGTTTTGTTTTTTACCTTTTATTTTTTGGCCCAGTTGAGACTTTGATTTCGCCCAATTCATTCTTTTTAGCATTAGGATTTGCTGTGTTCATTGTTGTGCATATACATATATCAAAAGCAGTCACTCTTCATTTGCTTCGGGCTGCTAGTTGCACCATTACTAGGAATGAAAATTTAGACAAAAAGAAAATGTCTTGCTGTAGTTGTGGAGGAATGGATAAAGAAGGAGGCCCTGGCAAGGGGTATTTTTGGCTCTGAAATTGCATTTTGCCTTGAACTTCAGCTCGGTGGAAAAGAGTCATTGTAAATTTTATTAGTGATAATTAAACAATATATATTTTTGGAAGTGAAAAATTTTTTAGTTTCCAAAACAGAGGGTCAAATTTATGATCCTGCCTCACTATTTCCTTCCAATTTAGGACTCCATCAAGAACAAGAATGATTTTATTAGCTCTTTGGCATGTATTACATGCAAAACATTTTAGATTTATTGTCTTATTTAGTCCTTTCTGCAATCTTGAGAGAAGTCATTGTTGTTCATTTAATTTTAAAAAAAAAACTGAGTTAAAAGACTTTCATGCCTTGTCTAAAATCACACCCTTAGTGAGCCACAGAACTGGCAGGTTAGGCTCAGGTCCCTCTAATACTAAACTTTGTGATTATTTTTTTATCACTAGGATATTAATATTTACACTTCCTTTCCAAAGTAGCAATTCTTCACATACCAGGTCATAACATAAAACTAAGCCATTAATGGCTCTTTCTATTCCAGTTATTGTCACATACATAGTGTTCTTAACTATTGAGTACTTGCTTTGGGTTTGGGGGAATTCTGCTTATGTAAATGCTCTCCTTATCCTTTCAGTTTAATGACTTTGCAGAATGCTGTATGGTTTTTTGGACTTTTAGCTTTCCACTTGACTTTCAGTCAACTTGATTTAGATCGACTGATTTAACTTGTCGTATGGGTGTGAGTGAGAGTCTCACCATTAATTCTCAACAGTACCACAAACAGCAACCCCTCCCCTCTCATGGCAGGGCCAGGAAGAGTCCTTGGTGGCTAGCATGAAATGCAGTAAAAGCTGTATGAGAGTGAAATGTTTTGGTTTCATTAACTTTCACAAGAAGAAAACACCCATCTCATTTGCTTTCTAATCTAACCACCACCATGTTGCTCTTTTCCCCTTTACAACAACAACAAAATATTTAAGTAGTTTGTACTACAACTTCTGGTGCTTTCTGTCCTATTTATTAACACTTTTCAACTCAATTGACTTCACATCTACCTATCTAATCCCAATTGGGACACACTTGATAATTATGGAAAGAAATTATAATCACCAGATACGAACAATATCTTCCTTAGTCCTCATCTTGATTCACTATTCTCCTCTTGAACATCTCTCATTTCTCTTGTTTTTTATTCCCAACTCTCTTCTTGTTTTCTTTCTACTTGTGTAGCCATTTCCTATTCATTTCCTTAGGCTCAAAGTCCTCCATTCTCCTTCTAAAGTGTGATTATTCCTAAAGTTTGCTCATAAGCCACTCTCTGTGTGTTCCTAGCCACATCCATAACTTTATCTGCTGCTTGTGCCAGTGACTCCCAAATTTGTCTCATCAAGCCAAGTACTTATCTCCGTATTTTTCTAGACTTCCCCATACTAACAACTAAAAGTCAGCCTTTACAAAATGTAACTAAGAATTCACCACAAGCTCCTCCTTCCTCTCTTACTGATTACAACTTATAATGACAACCATTTGTTCACGTGGCTTCCCTTTTCCTTTGGTCAAGGCCAGCCAGTCAGAAGTAAGCTCTGCATTAATATAAATATTTCTCAATTTCATCTTTTCCTTTTCAACCCAAATGCTATTGCCTTAGTCAACATCTTAGTCCAGGCACAATCTTGGACGATTAATTTCTCTATTTTTAAAATGCTCCTATTCCTTCTCTTCCTTTTGTTTTTCTGCTGTGCAAAATTTCTAAAAACAAAAATTAATCATGTTCCTACCCTGCATGACTATCTCCAATACATTTTATACCAACAGATTAAGTATTTTTTCAGGTAAGCACTTATGGAGATCCAATAATCTACCAAGTGAAGTACAAGAAACAATGGTGACACTGAAGTTTTCCTCTTATGGTAGATGAGAGGCACCTAAATAAAATCACCTAGCAAACAAATGTAAAATTACAGCCCTAATGCAGTAGAGCATATGCTGAAGTAACTTGAGGGCATAAACTGGGAAGTCAGACAGGGAAACTAAGTTGAGAAGTGAAGAGTGATGAAAGCTAATTTAGAAAAAGAAAATTCCAAACAAGGGAAACAAATTGAACAAAATCCCTTAAATAGAAGAGGCTCAGAAAATTTAGCAAACCAAAGGTCAGTATATTTAAACTCAGAGAACAAATAGGAGATTGTAAGTAATTAATCAGGGCTGTAAAAACCGGAAGACTGGTCTTTATTATAAAGTCAAAGGAAACCAATAATAGGGCTTAAGGATGGAGAGGAGAGTGGCATGGTTAGAAAACAGATTGAAAGAGGTCAGGGTGCATGTGGGAGACAGGTTAGAAGGTATTGCCAGCAAGAGGTGAAGACAGCTTGGGGTATGAAGATTGTAGTGATCATAGAGAGAAGTGGCAAGACTTAAGGATAGTTTAGGGTTAGATTCTTAATTTGTTCTTAAAAATTTTGAGATACTCATTAATGGATTGAATGGGGGCAGAGAGGAATCAAAAAGAAGGAGACATCAAAAATGACTCCTAGATGTCTAGTTTGCAGAAATGGGTAAATACATTTACCATTTGCTGAAATCAGGCACCAAGAAATAAGACAAGTTGATGAGAGAAAACCTCAGGGCCAGATGAGGACATCTGCTTTTGTGCACGTTGCATTCAGCATGCCTAGGTGGCATAAAACCTGAGGATGCCAAAGAGTATATGGGAATTGTTGAGCAAATGGGAATAAAACTATATTAAAAATCCTTTAGATAAAAAACATAAGCTTGAGATTGAAATATAAATATTGGGGACATTGGCACACAAATGATAAATAGAACTGTAGTCATAAATGTGATTATATAGGGAGAGAATATAGATACCAAAAAGAAGGAAGCCAAAGATGAGTCTTCAAGCATTTGTACACCTATAATATTCTGAAATTAAAAAAAATAAATGTCCCCACTTAATATCTCTGTAGAAGATGATAAGTCTAAGGAGATTGCAAAGGTGTATGGGAAAGAATGCTAAGAGGAAAACAGGAGCTTTCCATGAGATAAAAGTGAGAGCGGAGAAGTTTTAAGGCGAAGGGAGCAATCAAATATTTCTAGGAATATGAGTACAAAAAAGCCTGCTGATGTTTATTAGATTTGTTCACATGGAACCCTATGGGTGACCTTGGCAACAACTTTTGTAAGTAATAGGAATCTGAAGTTAAATTAGAGCAAGTTGAGAATGTTACTGAGAGAAAAGAAAATGAATCGGGATTAAGATGTACCTAATGATTCTTGATCATTTTGATTGTGAAGGAGAAGAGATGATAATGTGCTGTCCAAAAAAAGATCTATTTGTTTATTTTTTCAAACTACTTGAATGGGTTTAGGGTTTATATAGCCAGAGGAAGGATTTAATCAAGAAATCAATGCCAAATATATGAAAATGAGAGAACATAATTCAAGGTGCCCAAAATTATGGGCCTATAGTTGTCTAACAAACAATGTGACCCTGTTCAGGCAAGGCAGCTAGCTAGAAAGCACTAAGTAGTCACAGATTCTGTGGGTAAGCGTAGCGTATGCAGTAAAGGCACTGCAACTCAAAAGCTGGGATTTTCTATTGAATATTGAAAACTTTTGTAGAAGGACTGTCTTACACAGGTGAATAGATGATTCATCTAATGTAACAGGAAAATTTAAAAAGAAAATAGGCCGCTATATGCTTAGTGAGTTTATATACTTGAGGAAGAAAAGATGAGGTAGTTCCTCATGAATAAATTCAGTTTTCTACACTAAGTAGTTAACAAAGTCATCTCCTGAAACCAGAGCTGAAAGTTAGAAGTACCGAGGAAAGCGAGTGACTATAGGGTGGCTGAGGTAGAAAATAAAGCAAGATTAGGCAGTCACGTAATTGATGAGTGAGGTTATTTCCTGTGTCACTCATGATGTCATCTACGTTTGCACTAGATGTTACAGGAGAGAGAAAATTTTCTTAGAATTTCCAAATTCCTTCATAAATGAGGGAAGTGAACAAGATTCAATTTCCTTACCATAAACCATCCTTAACTATCTTTCTGACAGGGATTTATGATCTTTCATGTCAGGCTTCCCACTCAACAACCACGGGTACTCTGAAGGCTCCTTAAATTTACCCTTTCTGTTTGGGCGTGTTACTTACTGCTTCCTCTGCTTGTAATACCTGTCCATTCCATTTGCTCAGTGAACTAGTGCTTCTCCTTTTCTAAGATGCAGTTCACAAAAGTTCCCCACTCTTAATGCCTTCCTAATCTCTAAAGTTTAGGACTTTATAGGTGCTGAATTAATAGGTGGAAGGAAAACTTTGTGGACTACGTAATTTAGGTGAGCTTATTTTGAATTTGTTTCTGAAGCCGTTGTTTTAACTCTGTAATGCTGTTAATTTTCATCAGTGAGAATAATAACGTGATCAAACTGAGAAACATATTTTAAAAAAATATTGTATCCCACAGGATCTATGTACCACAAACTATCAAGTATTTTTAAAAATAAACTTTTAACTGAGTAACAATCTTTTAAGTTAATTTATTACATTTTAGAAGCATAATGATTTGAATTTTAGATTTGTTTTAAAATAATTAATTTCTGAAACATTTAATTTATCATCCAACTTTAAGATAATGAGCAAAGTATCATAGCTTACACTTAATTTCGATTACCTTTAAGACAAATTCTAAAAAGCTTTAAGTGTTTTCTATTTATAGTATTAAATCTCTTCTATCAGACAAAAGCAATTAACCTGGCTCCAAAGAGTACTCTGTGTCATAAACTCATTTTTGATAACAAAGCAAATAGTCACACACGAATTAATTTTGTTTTCTTAACATTCATTGTCTTTGGAAGAAAAGATCGCGAGGAATAGATGTCCAAGCACATAGAAAGGTGAATTCTGTTTTGTTTTGAAGAATGAGTAAGTCTGAGATGTTATATTTATCATAGGTCTCCCCGTTGTTACCATTTATTAACTGCCTATTATGTGCCAATGCTTCTCTAAATCCTCAACATTTATGAGATCATTTTAACCCTAGGAGGGCAGGTATTATTATCACCCTCACATTCCAGATGATAAAACTGAGTTTTAAGTGCATATGCTCAAATTTGAACTCAGGCCCAATCGGGTTCTGAAATTGTAATCTCAACCATTGTGCAATACTGTCTTTTCAGAGTTAAAATATTAAATAGATTTTCAAATGCCAATAATTTTAGTGCATTTGTTTTTATTACAGTGTAATATAGTCATTTAATCAAACTTGAAAGCAGATATGACCAGACTAGAAAGAGAAAGTCCGTTTAATCCCAAACTCACAATCATGCTAAGAATTTCTTGCTGATGTCTTGTCTTTTTTTTGTGTAACAGAACCACAAAACAACATAGGTTATTTATCTCTCAGTTTTTCAAAGTTAAAAAGATTGAAAGATTGATAATACCCAGAGTTCGCAGTGTATGGGGAAAAGTATATGCTGTAGACCTTTGGTAAGGGTGTGAATTAGTACAACTTTTCAGAATGGCAACTTGACAATATGTGTTAAATATTAACACCTCTTATCAAGCAATTTCAGCTGCTAAGAATTTAATTAATAGAAACAATCAAGAATATGTACAAAGATGGATGAATGAGATGTCTGTTGCATAAACAGATGTCTGTTGTTTATAGTAGAAAAATGGTTTTAAACATTAGAAATACGTAAATATTGACAAA
The DNA here is from genome assembly GCF_020740605.2 of Lemur catta. NCBI lineage: Eukaryota > Metazoa > Chordata > Mammalia > Primates > Lemuridae > Lemur > Lemur catta. The sequence continues at coordinate 14,254,754 of NC_059139.1, read as the reverse complement.
TAAATTTCCTATAAAATATTACTATTTTTTACTATTTTTGCCACAGCTCTTTATAATTATGAGGATAATTAATGTTCTCTATAAAAATAATGTATTATCTTAACCCCCCAAAGATTTTAATGAGCACAAAAATAATGAAGTCAATGATATCTATGGTTTTTGAGTAAAGTCCATTCTACTATAGATATCACCCTCATTTAAACTAATGGGGATATTCACACCTAATGTCTGGGGGATGGACACACTTGTAGCTCTGACTCAAGTGGGGCAAGGCAATATATGTAACATAAATATATGTACCCATAATATTCTGAAATATATATATATATATGTATATAAAAGTAAACTAGTGGGGAGAAGGTAGCCATCTGGACTTTAACTTTGGACTCTATTCTGAAATCTAAATAGAAGTTAGCCAGAAAAAAAGAGAGGCATTAAAATTCCGTTAGCCAGAGAGGCATGGCCAATTAGGCTTACAGGGCTGAGCAGTAGCCTTGACTATTCAGAAACTCATGTTTCTAAAGCATCATGTGGAAGCAAACCAGTGCAGAAAGATGCAGCTGGAGAAGAGTACAGGAGTGACATCACTTCCTTTCTTTCACCATCAGTAGTGATACCCACATTTTATTATCATCTATTTTTCATAATTTAAGGGTAGAAAAATGTTTATTTTATTACTGGAATTAAGAGTTAGTAGAGCTATGCTTGTTACTCTAGCTACTATTTTTATCTGTCAAAATAGTTTCTTTGTCATATTTCAAAGCTATCACAGAGTTGTTAAAGCTGAGAGAAAAAAGTTAGCTGATGCTTTTAGAAAAAATAACATGTGACGCAACCCCTCTCTAGGTTGTGTGTCTGTGTAAGTGTTTGGTGGTGTGGTAGGTGGGTGGTTCTCGTCACTTTTTATGTAGTCTCATAGAGTAAGGTTGCTCTAGGATAGCAGCCCCAGTGGCTGTGATCCAGGTGGTGTGACTAATTTGTAAATGCAGAAAGTAGAGCCAGCTTTAATTAGTTTCACAGCTATATACAGATCCAATAGAAAACTAACTCCAAATTAAAGTCTGTGCTTGAATATGGATTTTTTTGAATAGTTGGTCTTTCAAAGAATTTATGGAATTTTTTAGGTTGATACTATTCCTACTTAAGCGTGGGATTCATAATGTCTTCCTCCTCGAAGCAAGCTTTTCAAGCATCAAGTTTTACAGGGTGAGTCCCATGCCCAAATTACAGAAAATTTCCTCTTGTTTCTCCCATGTATTTTCATTTCATTCAAAAGATAAATACAGTTAACAAGAACAAAAGCAAAGCCACTTCTGTATGAAAAAAAGGTTGGTGATTTATTGATTCTGCCATATTATGACCGGGAGGGTTGATCAACCCTTCCATTAATAAATATGTCTTCAGAGCCTGCAATGTGCTAAGTACGAGGGTACAGTAACAAACTAGGAAGCCAAATTCCCTGCTTCACAGAACTTACAGTCAGTGAAGCAATAAACAAATAAATATATATTATCTCAGGTTGTCATAATTTCTACAGAATGAAAACAGAAGGCGGGGTTAGGAGAGTAGTGATTATGAACATGTGCCTGTGTGTGAGTTGGGTGAGGGAGGCTTGTTTGATCAGATGGCTTAGTTGAGACATGAGCAAAGTAAAGGGGCCAAGCATGAAGATATCTAGGGAAAGGCCATTGCAGGTAAAGAGGGCTGGGAATCTCGAGGGAAGTGTAGGATGGTAGAGGAGGAAGCAGAAGAGGTGGAAAATGCCCAAACCCTGTATGGACTCTTTGTTTAGATTTATCTCCTAGTGAGAGAGAAGTGGTATGGTCTGATTAAACGATTGGTTTCATTCCCCTGTGGAAGAGATCTGGTTTGACTGGAGGGACGGTGGAAACAGAGACACAAAGTAGCACGGCAGCCAGGCAGAAAGTGATGGTATCTTGGAGTAGAGTTTTTATAGTAAAAAGATACCAAGTAGAAATATTGAGAAGGCATGTGGGGTAGAACAAACCAGACCTCCTGTTGGAATGTAATTAAGGAATGTAAATAAGGAAGGAATAAAAGACGATATCTAGTGTTTGGTATGAGAATCTAAGTTGCTGGTTTTCTTGAGAGGGGAAGGTAGGAAGAAAGCAAAATTTGAGATAATTGAACAGAGAAAGTCATGTAGCAAATGTGACCTTCTGAGCACAGCTATTTTAAGTATCAGAAAGCCTGTTTCCTAAAACGCCTGGCTTAAGATACTATATAATGATCAGTAAAAGCTTACAGCGAGGAACTTTCAAAAGAAAATAAAAAGCAAGAAAAAACAGTGAAGGAATTTTACATGTTTACATGGCTTTGAATCTTATATTTAATATAAAAAGTCAAGATTTTGCCATTGCATTTAGATATACAAATCTTGTCCTATATTATAGGGATCATAGACATTCACACAAGTAGCATAAAGTGTACATGTGAAATAGAGTTTGTCCGTGGAAAATTATATATAAGCTGAGAATTAGGATGGCACAAATGATCCCCAGTTTCTCAATAATCCAGAAACATGCTAAGAGCAGGTGTAGCTGGACTGGTTTCCCTCCGGGAAGGGTTACAGTAAAGAGACCCCAGCCCCATAATGGTCTACAAATTTTTAGGAGGGAAAGGGAGAGGAAAACATGATGATTGGTTCCTGGATGAGGAAATAGACAAGTTAAAACTAGAAAGCTCCTGATCTCAGGTTCTGGTATCATACTTTTCTTTAGCTAGTTCCATTAAGCTGAGCCAATATTTTGCTAAATCACTGAAAGGGTGGAGGAAATGAGCCACTAGGGTTATCGAGATATTTCTCTCCTTAGCCTGATTAGACTTCATTCTGCCATTGGCATTTTCACTTCTCATTGCAAGTTGACCTACATAGATGCCACCCTTACAAATTCCTTTTTCAGGAGTATCCCATTCTGCCTATAAATCCCTAGCTGCACTTTTTTTTTCTTTTTATAAATTAATACCATATTCCTTTTAATTTTAATCATAAAAATTTACTTTTTCTTCTGGTACTTAGGAGAACTCAAACTTAAGAAATAAAGAAATATACTCATATTTTTTTTCCAATCTCAAGTTTTCCAAATAGTTTTATACCAATTTTCCCTTTGATCCTGAACTTCTGTATGCTTCTGGCATTTAACAGAATAACCAGATATATATAGGAGAAACTAACACATTTTCCTTTATATTATAAACATATTTTTCTCTGCACCTTAAAGTATACAACTTGTTTACTATTTGTGAAGAAGGAAAATTTGTATATTAAATTTTCCAAATTATTGCTATTACACGTGATGTGTAGCAAATGTTGACAATCTGTTTAACCGGGTATGGTCAGAGAGTCTAGTGATACTAAAAAAGAAAATTAAGTTTATTTTCTAGATAATTCACACAGTAAAGACATTGGGTTTTTTTTTAATCTAAAATATACTTATTTTGTATGTACTAAATGATTAGGCATTTAATATAAATTTTAATTAATTAATATTTATTTGAAATCTTTAGGTAAGTAGGTATAGAACATTTATAACAGTGACATTTATGGAGAAGACTAATAAAGATGCTAAAGCCAATAGGGCACTGAGATGGTTCCCAGTGTCTTATGTTCTTGGAATAGCAAAATTTATTTCAAACTTTATATAATTTAAAGATAGTTGATTAAAAGTTATAGCTTTGCAAAGGGAGTTGACACCAGGTATACATTAGGTTATGCATATATAAAGCATATTTTTAATTTTTTTCATTATTAATGACCAGAGTGTAGGGGATTCTTGTTAATTACAAATACACATTAATATACTCTCTTTTTAGTGTATTTTGGCTCAATCTTTACTTGTCTTCAAGACAAATGGTATTGACTAATTTCTGTGGTTCACTTAATAGAACAGGTAGAAATGCATTTGTATTCATTATGGTCTGGATTAATCATCCCATTTCTTACCTAGAGCTATGTCAGAAAAGATTTTCCAATTCATGATTCACATCTGATTTCCCACTAAATTCTAGCCTTGTAGACAGAACTTACAGTTTTTACAAGCTTTTAGAAATGCCATAGGATCTTGAACTGATTAAATAAAAATAATTTTGTTCACAAAATATTTTGTGTTAACAAAATATTATGTACATAGTGATACTTCTCACATACTTTTTTGCTTAAATAGCAATTTACTAACAAATTAAGTGAAATTTGAAGCAACAGGGTTTCTTATAAGCATTTATAAGGTACCACGCACTGTCCCAGGTGCTGAAAGAAATACAAGAAAAATAGATATATAGCCATGTGTTTAGATTAGTGTAATGAAGAAAGCACAGAATTTAGTCAAAATTTGAGGCCATTTTATTTTGAATTTGCAATGCAAGTGATGCGTCATATTTTTAACATCAGCTTCCACATTTGTAGAATGAGGATAATATCAATTCTTGATCTACTTACCCCAAATGTTTTGTAAAATAAAATAAAATATATTTTGAAAATATTTTGTGAATTACAAATCATAATACTATTTCCCTGATGCATTTCACAGAACACAAGTTCTGCTATGAGTTCAACAAAAAGTGATTCCTGGTCAAACATGCTGAGGAAATGTAGCATACCATATCCATTCCACTTGGACTGCAATGTGATATATAAGCTTTTATAGGCTCAACAATTTATTTATAAACTAGCTAAATTTATTTAACTGAAGTCTTTTGTCATAAAATACCTATTAGCACTGCAAAAAAATTATTGTAACATGGAAAATACTGAGGAAATTATACATTATGTAAATGTTAGTTGTGCCTTTATTACCATAATATAGTAGGAGTAACAATTTAATTATATGAATAGTTACAGGTCACAGAAGAATCACAGTATAATAAAAGCAGTGCAGGTGACATCTTGCCATTTCATAGAAAAGAAGAATTAACCAGAATTTGGAAAATCAAGTAGTGCTTCAAAATACTTAATATAACATATAGAGGGTTGGACTTAGAGGTCCCTACAGTCTATTTCAGTGTGTGTGTGTGTTTATAATTATTAATAAATATATATAAAATACGTGTATTTTTGTGTATACACACACACATGTACCACCACCACTACTAAAACTATAGTGCTAAATAAAAAGCAATAAACAAAATAATGCATTAGAGAGAACAGAGTCTAGAAATGGACAGACTAGTTAGGTAGTTTGTTTTGTGGGTATGTTAAACTCTACGTGCTTATTTGACATATAAAAGAAAATGCACATCATATACAAATGTTATAGGGTCTGATTAATGAATCTTGGGTAATATATGCATTTGAGTTTGAAGAAAGATGGATTGTGGTTTATCTCAGAATTATAAAATTAGGAGAAAACTCAGTTCAACAGAATGACACAGAATCCAATGGACTAAAATGCTCTTTCATTTTATGTAAAATGTAAAATTTGCCTTAATGTTTACAATTAATATCTATTAAATACATTCATTCTCATCTTGGAATTATCAAAGATGGGGAAAAAAGAAAGTGCATTCAATAAAATATAAGAAGAATAATAGGTTCTATACAGTATACAATCATCTATTTAATAGATATCTTTCTTCTTCCTTGTTAGGAGAATGCTAATTATGTTCAGGAAACTGTATTTATTCATGAAGTTGTGGGATTCAAGGATGGAAAGCCCCAGTCTCTGACTAAAGGCATGAATCTTGATTGACTTATCTAACTATGAAAATTTTTTTCCTTCTGCTATTTGCTTTTGGAACAAGCAGGAAACCAAGTTTTATCCAATGAGACATGAGGGACATGATTCTGGCAGGGAATTAAGGGAGAAACAAGGAAGGGTGAGTTCTTGTTCTTCTTGTAGATAGATATTCATGTGTGGAAGCAGGTGAAAGGGGCTGCTGCAGTCATGTTCAGGGAGGTCAGACCACAAGCTGAGGGTACAATCAAGAAAGATGGGAGGACTCTGGGTTCTTGATGAAGATGTTGAGGTGCTGAATTCAAAACTAGATAACATCAGTTTATCTCTGAATTTCTTCTTTCGAGAGATGATAATTTGTTTTACACTTTGAATTTATTATACTGAGGTTTTATTTTATTTACAACCCATATCATCCTACTTGATAAAACCTTAGAGAAGAAAATATCTGTTCTTGTCCCAGATGCTGTAACCTCACATAGCGTTTCTTTAATTTGTTTTCTGCATTTAAAAAAAAAAATTGGTGGTGCGTAAATCCAAGATTACACTGAACTTAAAATATCCTCCCCAAAGGATAGGAAGTTGTGTCACCTGTACATGACTAAGGAGGCTCAGGTTACACTTCTCACTCCCATTCCTGCCTTCTTTATATCTCAATCCTTCCTTACCTGATTTTCCATGGGGGATCTTCCTGGACTAACCTTGCACAGTTTGTCTTCAAGGAGATAGATCATACATTTTTCAGGTGATGTATAACCAAAACTTCCACTTTCCTGAGCAAAGAGTAAAAAAGAATATAAATGTAAACATAAAACATGTGCAGTCTAAGGGAGTGGTTAAACATGCATGGTCTGAAGCCAGTTTTCCAAGGGTTATATTCTGGCTCTACCACTTACTAGCTGTGTGCCTTTGGGCAAGTCATTTAAGTTCCAGTTGCCCTAGGTTCTTCCTATAAAAAGTGAGGAAATAGCATCTACATTCATTATTATTACAAGGATGAAGTGCTTATAAAAGTGCCTGGCAGATAGTGTGCACTATTAAATATGCAACTAAAAAATATATAGAATGCTGCCCTGTGCTTAGCTCATTCAGAAAATCTAAATGTATTCCAAAGAATATATGTTTTAAATCAATATATATTGCACTCATATTATCAGAGGAAGTAATTTCCCTCATAATTATGGAGCAGTCACTGATATTACATCGAAGCAACATCTTATAATAACAACGCTTAATAGCCATATAGTACATTTATTCTAAGTCCCTAGAGGCACTTAACGAACATTACCCAATTAATCATTACAGATCCCTGTGTGGTAGGTCAGCATTATTATCTCAGTGTTAGGGATAACAATCCTGATATACAAAAACAGTGATCTGCTTGCTAAATACGAGTGACTTTTTCAGCATGTTGCCAGGAATAGAAGCACAGGTCTTATTCTCCGTCAAGGATGCCAGTAAGTGGACCATGCTAGTTCTTAGACTAGATAATCTTAAATTGTTTCTTTCCAAATAACATTTAGGCATATCTAATTTTAACTGTTAAAACTGGCAAAAACAAGTGTTCATGAACCTCTGACAGGAGCTATTTTTAAACATATATCTACTAACAATTTGGTTTTAGATTATCATGAGTTCTAACAACTTAGAACTAACTCCTAACAACTGCTGCTTAATTAAAATTTTAATTAACAGTAGCTAGAGACAAGATGAGCAAAATAAGATAAATGTTAATTTTAAGTTCAATCTAATTGAAGGTTAGGAAAAAAGTCCTACTATTATTATCACAATGAACATGCCACCAACTCTCCAATTCAGTGAATTAGTGGTTCTGCTGCCAGAGGTTGGCTTGTGCAATATTAACCTAGATATATTCCTTCAATCTAGACAAATAGGTTTAGATGTGGACTGGAAAGAATGATGATTGGGGGAAAGTACTGAATTTGAAATTTTAAATATACATATTTAAAATATATATATATGATTTGAGTCATCATTATAATTACAATCTCTCTACATTTGAAGATATAACAAAACCCTCCTAGCTCCAGTGAATCATTTATTTAGCCGTGGTCAATTATATCTGCAATTTAAGGTTGTCATTAGGCTTAAAAAATGTCAAAGAAGTAAAATTTCCTAGCAGAATCCAGCCATTAGATATCCAGCAAATGTTAGTAGATGGAATATGAGAAGTCAATTGAATTATTCAATATATCCAATCCCCCAAAACTAATATGCCTAGAACATCAGAACAACTTAAAGTTTATAATCATATTATTACTATTCACTTTTGAATATTAATGTTTTCAAGAAAATATATTAACGCAGTTCTGGTCATTATCATTCCTCCACCCATTCCAACAATTTTTACTAGTTTTAGTGACACAGGTTTCTTCCCTTATTATTCAGCTATACATCTCACCCTTTCAGCATTTGCTAAGTGTAGATTTTGAAAAAAAGTAATATTACAAAGACTATAATGGCAAATAAAAGTTTAATGGATTATTTCAACTAAGCATATTTTAATAAGCAGTAAAGTTACACAACAAAGAAATGGAACCCTTATAGGAATTTGGAAGCATTGGGATGCAATAATGGAAGAATGTATTAACAAGGAGAGAAAAATATATTTTCAATACCCCATGCTCTGGGGTTAAATCCCAAACATACCACTTCCTAAATTTATGACATTAATAGCAAGTTAATTCACTTTCTTAGAACTCTAGTTTCCTCACGTACAAAACAGAGATAAATCAGAGGGATAAACGTGATACAGAGAATAAAATGAGATATATATATATATAAAGCAATTAGCATTATACTTCAGTCAATGATATGCATTCAACAAACAATCATTTTTTTCTCCATCTTTCCCCTTGTACCATGTAATGTAGCCATAGATTCATCCCTAAGAAATAGGCCTATAGTGGGTATAATTAGACTTTAGCATGCTAGGCGTAAATTATTGTTTCATTCAAGTGTGGTTTTCTCCTAATGAGACTTCACTGTGAGGCTCATCAAGGTCACTGTGTTAAACAATTCTGTGTGCATTCTTGAAGTCAGAGGTCTAACTGGGCTGCATACTAGTTTGACTGAAAAGGCACCATGCAAATCAAATGCTTGCTGTCATTGTCATAGATAAGACTGTTCATTTTTAGAATCATAGGAGGTTTCTCAAGTGTAAGGAAGAACTTTGGCTCAGTAAGTGGGTTAGTGTGATTGATATTTTACTATGCAAGAGAGCAGAACAGGAATGAGCTCAACCTGTGAAGTGTAAATTATGTATCTCTTTCTCTCTCTGTCTCTCTCTGTCTCCTTCTCTCTCTCTCTCTCTCTCTCTCTCTCTCTCTCTCTCTCTCTCTCTCTCGATATATATATATATATATGTCTCGAAGAGGATAAAGTGAAAAAGAAGAAAAGTGAAGTATGTGTGTATGTGTGTTGCACAAACACAGATAGAAACAAAGAGAGAAACAGAGAAGTAAAGAGAAACTGAGAGCCAGAGATAGACACCACAGGAAAACAGGAGAAAGCAAGGAAGACAGACAGACAGACATGATCATGAGGAGAGGAAAACAGACAAAGTCTGAGTGAGTGAATTAGACTAGAGGAATAGAGATTGGATGAACAGAGAGGCACAAGGACAGATGGAAAAAGAAAAGATAAATGCATCTAAAGTGGTTGTACTTTTTTCTCATCTGACAGAAAAAAGGATCCTTCTTCTTCCTTAGTGGAGTGCAGTTATTGTCAAGGGTAGGTCACCAGGGAAGATGTGTGCCTCACAGCAGAGACAGCTGTCTCTTTGTGGTATTTATTTGAGCAGCGTGTGCCCCGTGTGCACATTACTTACCTTGATTATCCTTTGAAGGAATGTATTAGACCCTTTATTTTTATATATGACATATATCAGACATTGTACCACATAACTCAAAACAGTACTTGAATCATGTTCAACACAAATAATATGTGTCCATATGGGAAAGCTGCAAGGAGAGTCAGGGTGGAAAGAGGTTGAAAGGTAAAAACCACACAAACAACAGCCAAATTTTGCTTATTTGCTCTAATTGAATGTGATGAAAAGGAAACAGGAGAGAAGTAAGCATTAATATTACCATATATGTGTATCCATTTATCTTTGTTAGACTTTAATGCATGATAAATAAACTATTTTAAAATTAAGTGACTCTTTCCTTCAAGTAGCTTAAGACAGCAAAGCCCATTAAAGAATTTTGATGACAGCAAAATACATGAGCAATCACTATATAAATAGAAGATATTAGGCACAGAATTGAACTCTAACTGTGGGATAGAACTCAGAAAAATGGACAATGTCAGTGGGTTTATAGAGGACCAGTAGCATAATAATGAGAACATGAAGGAAAAAAAAACTTTAATTTGTGATCCATTAAAATAAATACATACCTACAAACATACATGTTATCTTCTTGCATATGAACATACAGCACATCATTCCACAAAGATAGTAGACACACGTAACCAAGACAAACATCTACTCTTCTCTGTCAGTCCTCAGTGTTTCACTTTGGGTGCCATAAAAATTCTCTTGTCCTCCTTAAGCTGCTATTTGTGGTAGTTATGTGCATTGGGAGGAAAAAGAACCTTATACAAGTAAAGGAAAATGTATCTATTCCAATGGTGGTGGTGTGAGCAGCGGTTGAGGAAAATCAAGATGACTGAGAAAGTAAAGGATGATGTCACCCTTTTGCTCAGGTGTATTCATGTGCCAGAGGAAAGCTATTAGAAGTGGAATATATGGAATATGGATTTTTAAAGCTTGACTTTAATGTCATTAAGGAAACCAGACCCAGAGGAGTCATAGACAGAATACATCATAAAAGAAAATAGCGAAACCTATGTAAAATGAGAATATTTAATATTCATCATGATATTATTACCTATTTATAGCACTATAAATTTATTATATGTTAAAGTATCAAAGTAGAATTAAAGTTTTAAATTATGTCTGTCTTTTAAAAATATGTATATACTGCCATGCTTTCTTTTCTTATGGTTGATTCTCGACCTACAGGAGAGAAATGGGGCATGGCAGAGCCATTGGTGCCAAAGAGCTATATATTTGAAGAACTTGTCATGATAAACAAAATTAAAGCTCTTAAAGTTATAACTCCCCAGAGTAGGAACAAACCAAGGACACCAATACCATTACCACTGTCAAAATCTGTCCATGGCATTAAACTTTTCAATCCGCTTTGGTTTGGCAGTGTAAGATCATTCCAATTCCTTGGGGTATCTTTCTTTCCGCAAGGCTTTGGCTCCTCATGAGTGATTGACTTGATTGGCATTTATATATTCTGCCGCTTAAAATCATTCATGTGACTAGCCCTCACCCTTGTAATATAAACAGAGAGATTCTACCACATTGTTTCACAGACCACAGCCATATATATGTGTTTTCTTTTGCTGATTGAAATTAGTCTAATCTAAACAAATTGAAGTCTCTACTTTCTCATCCATATGTACGTCCCAGGCTCATTAAAGGTATATTGCTACAAAGGGTGAATAATCATTTTGAGATTCGTTTGTTATGCTCAGCTGAACATTATTTATTTTCTTTCCAAGATATTTCCATATAAAACATAGAACTGAGGGTCAACCAGTCAAGTTTCTTCTGAAACTGAAGAAATAGATATTTTCATGGTATTACTTATCAGTTAAATGTTTTCTGAGGTTTGATTCAAACAGACTTTTGCAGTCATATTTTTTTCTTTTTAAAAATTATAAAATCTATTCTTTCTCTCCAAAGAACAATAATTTCTAAAAGTAAGAAACTTTTCAAATATAAAAACACTGAATTAAATACATATCTCAAATTTAATATATAAGAGCAGCAGCATTTCTAATAAATGGAGCTTTTCTTTGTAATCATTTTACCATAGTATGTTGCTATGTAGTTTTCTGTTAAAATATTTTAAAATCATACGTATATATTTTTGCAAAATTTAACAACATTATGTCATGTAAGGAATTGGCAATGCATGATTATAAAAATGGTTATTCTTTGGATTTATACTGATTTATTTTTAAATAATTTTAGCAAAATATTTGAAACATCTTAATTTGGCTACTGGTAATTTAAAATAAAAAAATAATTTTTAAGTGAAACGTATTCTAGGCAAAGTTATTCTCTTAACAACATGGCTCAGGCAATATATGTAATCTAAACATTTGTACTCTCATAATATGCTGAAATAAAAAAATTAAAAAAAACCATATGGCAATATGATATGGACATGAGCATTAGCCTTTATTCAAGGGGTGACCAGATACTCTATATAAATTAGCAACTACATAATCCCTGGTACAGTCATGTATCCATTCAAAAATATTTAGAATCCACTGTATACTGGGTCCTCTTCTAGATGTTTGGGATATATCAGTTAACAATAGAGGTCAATATGTTTGCTTTTCAGAAACTTGCATTCTAGCCATGTAAGATAGGAACCAGCCATTAGGCATGCAAAAATAAAGTGATAATTGATAAGAAAAAAAATAAAAACACAGTAGTAAGGGTATAAACCACAAATTCTTGGAGTGTCTGTGTGCCTGTGTGTGTGTGTGTGTGTGTGTGTGTGTGTTGTGGCAGGGTGGGTGATTGCAATTTTAAATAGCGTCATCAAGCATCCACCCATTGAGAAAATGAGCGTTCAGTGAAGAGTTAAAGTAGGTAAAGGGATTGTCCTTGTATGTATCTATGAGAACAGCAGCAGGAACATACCTAACAAATCCGGGGAATATCCAGGAGGCTAGTGTGGCTGTTATGGAGAAAGTGAAGGAGAGATTAATAGAGGAGGAGTTAAAAGAAATAACAGGTACTGATCATGTGGGGTCCCGGGGGCCATTATCAGGAATTAGACTCTTACCCTGAATGAAATGGGGAGTCACTGCATGGTTAGAAGTAAAGGAATGACGTGATCAGACCAACATTTAAATCAGTCCCTTTGGCCACTGTGTTGAGAATAGAATGTAGGGGGCCAAAAGTGAAAGCAGAGACATTGTTACAGAGTGACATGAAAATGTTTATACAGCAAGTCTGCGATAAATTGATGAATTAATTCCCTTTACGCAGGCAATGCTCCCGGGAAAGAAATACATTCAGTGAGGAGTCTAATCTCCTATTAAACATGACAATGACAGACCTCCTGGCAATTAAACTAAATGGTTTGTACTGGGAGAAGAGTCTTTAACTATGGAAAATTTTTGGTAGGATGTACCTACTTCTTCTATATTGCTTTTGATAAATAAACCTGGAATCTATGGGTTTGTGAGACATAGCTCCCTGGATAGTGTAATGTGAATTATATAGCTATGTGAGTGTGAAATGGCAATGTTCTATAACCTAAATAGCTGCTTCTTTTAAAGTGAGGCCATCACATACTTTATTAGAAATCTCATCTATTAGTTGGAACAGATACATTTAATGAAATGAAAAAAATGACCTAGGGAATCACCCTGGGTGTCATGGAATTCTCCCTCTTTCACCTGTATTAAATATTTATTTGTATCCTTGAACTTAAAGCTCAATACTGGAATGAATCTCTAATTCTTGGGAATCTCATTTGAGAGTCTAATCCTGGCTGCAGTTGCAGATGACAATAATTCAGGCAAGAGACAATAGTGGCTCATATCAGGATAATAGCAACAAAAGTGATGAAAATTTTTAAATTATGAATATTTTGGACGGTATTCTACCAATGGAATGGATGTAGAGTGTAAAATAAAGAGAAGATTCAATAATAACCTCAAGATTTTTGTTCTGAATGGTATGGCCATCAATTGAAATGGGTAAGGCTGCAAATAAATTAGTGCATGTGTGTGCGTGTGTATGGCAAATAGAGGTGTACAGTTAAGCTTTGTACATATCAAGTTTGAGACACATATTAGATATGTAAATGGGACATGCTGAGTAGGCTAGTGTTACATGATTCTCACTATTATGTATAAAAAATATACAGGAATGAAGGGAGGTCTGGGATGGAGATATATATTAATATTTAAAGATTTAAAGTTGGCATCATACTGAGGATATTGAAAGTCCTGACACTGGATGAGAAAACCAACCAACTATGTATAAACAGAATAAATAAGAGGGCCATAGGCTGAGCCCTGAGACACAAGATTAAGAGGTCAGAGTAAAGAGACAGAACCAAGAAAGACTGAGACTATCAAGGAATAGCCCACATGATAGGATGAGGAGACTATGATGCAATGAAAGCCATGTAAGGGAAAAGGGAGTATTTCATGATGTCAGATTGCTATGAGAACCCCCCAGCTAAATTGGAATTCCAGTACCTGAGCAGCTAGCATCTCTGCCGTAATGAGAAATTATGGGGAGCTGGACCTGGGAGTTTGCAGTGTGCCTTTCACACCCACGAGAATTCACTTATACTGGCAGATGCCTTTGTGGCTCCTGTCTGACCCATGTCCAGTTTATGCCTTCCTGGCAGTCGCTCTGGCACTGGGAGCCCCACCTTGTCTTCTCCCCGGTGTCGCAGGGAAAACCCAGCCTGGTGCAGCCCCTGGTTCTTCAGACTGAAGGTACAAATTTAATACACCACCATAATAAGAACAAGTCCAAAGATTTTTACTTGCAGATCCTGGGCAAGGAGGGTACGATGAGTCCAGAGGGCCATCCTTTGTCCCAGAGTCATGCAAGGCCGGAACGAAGAGTCAGGCAAAGACAGGTAATCATGTGGTAACTAGGAATTTATTTAATATTTAAAGATTAGAGTGTGGGGCATTCTAAATTCATGGAAAATGCCTGAATTGCCCCTTTAAAGGAAGTGGCAGAAAAGTGAGAAGCCCGGTATGCTAGGCAGGAGAGATGGCTCTAAGTTTTTGTATTTGACCACCAGTTTGAGTCAATTAGGTGTGGTATAGAACTGAGCCCTGCTTCTGGTGTGAGAAAGTTAAATTTGTATTCAAAATGAATGTCAAGGCAACATAAAATTACAAGAAATCACTGCACAAATGTGGTTGAGAACTGAGTGATGTGCTCTTTAACCAGAGCAGTTAAGTGGAAGGTGAATCCCCCATTCTGTGATGAACATATGTGTTTTCTTTAAACAGGCATAATAATTAAGATACTATGCATGATTTTTTTAAATATATATTTCTCTAGTATCTCAGCTTTCAGAAAGCTCAAATGTAAATTTAATTCCCAACTACAATTAATTAATATAATTGAGGTGCTTGTATTTCTTTGTTTGGGTAGGTTTTGATTATTCTTCCAACATGCATACTCTCTTTTAAGTGTTTTAAGATTTTAAACTTTTAAAACTGACTCACTTTTTGTAAGCATTCTTAAGTCATATAAAATTTTTCTCCTTAGTTTTCAGAACAGAGAACAGAAACGGGTAAAATAAAAATAAGGAGCTTTACGGGCACTCTAGGATACAGTGCTAACAAAGAATTCATGTGGATAAAAGTTCATAATCAGAGAAAAAAGAAATGAGAATAAGGAGCATGAATATAGTGAAGTTTCTATGACAGTTCGATTTTATGCACCTTTGTATTTTCTCCCTGAGTTGTGGAGTGAAGACTTCAAGATTTGAGCAAGGTCACAGAGCATGTGCATTGGAAGGGTCAGGTGTTAAACTAGAGCCAGGCAGAGACTCAATGCAGCACCATGAACAATTTTTCCAAACACAATTGTCAAGGACACTCGAGCATTAATCTTTTTCTGTTTCTGACATATAACATTGCCATAATCTGAATGTTTGTTTCCCCACCCCGCAAAATTCGTATGCTGAACCTAACCCCAAGGTGATGGTATTAGGATGTGGGGACTTTTAGGAGGTAATTAGATCATGAGGGCAAAGTCCTTGTGAATAGGATTAGTGCCCTTATAAAATAGACCCAAGGGAATTTGACCTCGTGGGTTTCTACCACTATGTGGGAACACAGAACACAGCCAAAAGTTACCATCTATGAACTAGGAAACAGCCCTTTCAGACACTGAATCTGCCCAATCTTGATCTTAGACATCCCAGCCTCCAAAACTGTTAGAAATAAATTTCTGTTGTTTATAAGCTACCTAGATTATGGTATTTTGTTATAGCCTGAACCGACTAAGACAAACATTCACTTTGGTTGGTTTGTGTGAGGTCATGCCAGTTCCCTTATCCTTGTCCCAAAGAATGATTTACTTGGTTTACCTCCTCTTGCTAAATAAGCAGCATGCATGTGACTACTCCATGTTCAAAGACTAGGGGAACCAAGAATGGAAAAATAAGCACCACATGTACTCACCATCAAATTGGTTTCACTGATCATCACCTAAGAGCACATTTAGGAATAACATTGATTGGGTGTCGGGCAGATGTGGGTGGGGGAGGGGATGGGTGTATACAGACATAATGAGTACAATGTGTACCGTCTACGGGATGGACACGTTTGAAGCTCTGACTCAGGGGGGTGGGAGGGTAAGGGCAATATATGTAACCTAAACTTTTGTACCCACACAATATGCTGAAATAAGAATTAAAAAAAAAATCTAAAAAAAAAAAAAAAAGAACGTAAACTGAGACTTTCTGAAAATATCCAGCCATGGAGATACCATAGTGTCCCTTGGGAAACACATCTAACATATCCAAAGTAGAATGTTAATTTATTTCTTTTAGATGTCTTGTTTTTCTGTTAAAAAAAAAAAAAAAAGCCCCCTGTGGAGATTTTGTCTCAGATTGAATCCACTTTCAATCTCAACTGTATGTGCCAAATGATAGATATACTGTATTGAAATGAAGAATCTTTGAGGAGTTGCAGAACTCTCTGAAACACATTCCTATTTAAATGGGCTAGAACAGAAGATCAGCACATATTGTAACAGTTAGGTGATGATTTTCTAATTTTCATTGTTCTGGTATATATATTATTTTTATCACACCTATTACTGTCTGTTGTTTATAACCTTATCTTAAAGAATCATAACACACACATTTTGCTACTGTCTTTTGGATTTGCCTGTGTATATCAAGCTCTCCTTTTCAGAAAGGAGTAATAACTAAACTATTTAATTAAACACAATTTCATCATATTGTTACTCACCAAGTAGATATGCTGTAATGAAGTTTATGTGTTTGAGCTAAATAGATAAGTCGTTTGTCTCCGAGACTAAAACCTAGGTGAGTTTTTGCTGTGATAGTTATTCAGTATTTAAATATGTACAGTCCAGACAAAATGCATTAAGATGAAAATTTTTATTTGGGGTATAAAAAATTATCAATAGTTTTTATCAGCAGTGATTAGTTAAACAGAGAGCTATTAGACAGCAAATTTATCTGTACTATGTAAGCCATTAATACAGATCAGAAAAAAGGTAATATGGTTTTGATTAATGTATCTGGAGGAAAATAACGCTGCCATATTAAAAAATTATTTCCAAGAAAATTTCACTCATTCACCATTTTCTAATTAAAATAACAAAGTTTTCTTAGCACAAATGCATGTATTCATAGACATGCCCTCATTATCTCAAGAAATTTGATTGGAGAAAACTAGTCATTTTCAACATGGGACAGTTGGATAATAAGTCACTATTTCAAACAGGCATTGAAAAGCAGTATTTCCTTTATATTTCCTTCTTTATGTACAGTTGTCAATATATCCCATCTTGTCCTTGTCCAAAGGAGAACTTCGTCCTTGCTGTTGAGTGGTCTGCATTGATAGTTTCTCATTTAGTTGATTTGTTACTAGGTCTTAAACTGTTTTGCACATGACCTTCCCATTCTGTTTTCTCCCTCAAATTCACCACTGTTATAAAATACACTCTGGTAAAACTACAGACCTTTTAAGGAAACTGCATATTCAAAAGCCTAGGGGAACCAAAGCCAACAATATAACTGTGTTCAAGGTTTTAAATAATGAAGCTCTATTTTATATGCAAACTTTAAAATAATGCAAGTAATGCTATTAAGAGTCTCAAAATTTCAAAACTGAAAGGACACCATTATAAATCTTATTTTTATTATTTTGATGTAGCAATAGTACATTAGTTAATAAAAGTATTCATGCTAGTTCGTCAACATATTATGAATTAGGCAGTTGTTGAAGTGTATCAGAACACTCGTGAGTGATTGTAGTAATTTGGGGGCTTTTATTTGAACATGCATTATGATCATGCAAAAAATGTATTCTTTTCTAATGACATTAAAATAGGGTGTACAAGGGCTAATGTTGGAAAACAAAGTGCCAAATATAGTGCAGCAGATACTAAATTTAGAAATTCACTCTAAATAAAGCTGAATTATCACCATGATATTTCTAATGAACACACTCACTCAGCTTTTTATTGCTCCTTTGGGAAATTAGTCTTTCCTTATATAAGTACAAGGTCTTCATGAATGGATCCTTCAGTAAAATGTACCAACCTCAGAATGGTTTTCTGGGGACCAATAGAAAATACTGGTACATCACTTAACAAGGCATCTGACTTGGATAAGTTCTCAGTAAATATTATCTTTTACTATATGCAAAAATAATGAGGGAAACATGCATGTAAAAAGATAGAGAAAGCCATTTTTCCTTTCCAAATGGTGCCCATAACCAACACTATTTCAGACATTTTACCAGATATGATGGGCTGCTTCCAGAAACCACAACTTAGGCCAGGGTTATTGGTATTCAAGTTCAATAGTACTAAGTAGAGTTTTCTAGGTTAATGTTGGTACACTTATAATTTTTTTAAAGAGATTCATCCCAAATTGCAAAGAGGAAAAATATGAAATTGATATATAAAACCCATTTTAAAATTGTACACTCTCTCTCTTTTATATATCAGGCCCCCCAAACTGGGTTTGAATACAACATAGTGAGTTTTAATAATACATTTCATTTACACCTAGACAATGGTTTTCATGAACATAGGATGAAAATTAACACATTTGAATCTCATTATAACCTTTACCCTGGAGAAAAAGCAATGGAATAAAGTAGATTGTAGACTCTCTGCAAAATACTTGTTTAGATGGATTTCCAAATAGACCCATGTTTAACTGTATGTGAGAATCAAATAGGCATACTAAAAATGTAATTATAATTAATGGTATTGCAGTTTATTTTTGGTTTAAAAATATTTCAGCATTGTCTCCTTGGTTTTTAATTCTTTTTTAACTGAGCTTGTTGCACTAACCAGGAAAATATATGCCAGGCATTATTAGCATATTATAATATAAACATTTATTTGGCATTCACACCTTGTAAATTTTGAAGGGCAGAATAAAATATAAGAGAATAATTTTTTCAGGTTTTATGAGATGTATACTAAATATATTTCACTCTTGTATATTTGTTGGCAAATGATCTCTATATCCATCTTGAGATCATATGTCACCAATGACTTTGATGGGACACTTTAATTTCATTTGGTGAATGACAGCTCAAAAGCTTCGAATATGCCTCTGTGTATGTTACTTTCATTTCCTGGTTTGTGCATAGGTCTGAAGAGCTATGAGAAAATATTATCATCATGTGATACTCTTGCACTCTAGGAGCACCTACAAAATTACTCTTCTCAGCTGAGACATAATGAGCTCCTCTTTATGACCAAGTACAATATTCCTTCCTCATGGAACAGGTAAAAGGAAAGAGAGAAATTGCTCAAGATGCAAATTATGTGGACTCCTCTGACCCAGGTGAACCAGACCTTACAAACTGCTTGTCAGGGAGATGTAAATTTCTTATAAGCAGCTAGATCACTAGACTCAAAGGAAGTTATTGATTTTCCTATAGTGTCTCCCATGCAGAAATGAAAGACTTACAAGTTTGTGATGTAGATGCTTTTTAGTTTTTCTTTTGTTAAACCACATCGTTTTACACTTATTAATTCTGGAGTTCGTATAACGTAGAGACATACTGGAAAATAGATGTTTTTTTTTTTTCATCTGTTTAAAAAGAAAATAAATAAAATGAAGAAAAGGAGAAGAGAGAGACATTCAGTATGGTCACAGTGGGGAAAATTCCAACATCCTGGCATCACTTTCTATACTTTAATCAATACACATTAACACAGACTACATTATGCGTATGTAAAAAAAATGCTTGCCATCTCAGTGAAAAATGGCACAGCAATTAAAATGTCAAAAAGGCTAAGGAGACAATGTGAGATTAAGTGCAGTTATAATTTTATTTTAAAACTCCTCAGTTCTCTAGTGCTCATTGGAGTGTTCTTTTTTTTATGATTTCAAATTTTTGAAACATTAGCAAAACCCAGCCAGCTACTTAGTATCTTATATGAAAACTGTATTTTTCAATCACCTTCATTCTTTAGCTAGGTTAAATGATACATGTTATCTTTCAATTTTTTTCTCAATAATTTAAAGACAGCAAATTCTCTATTATTTATTTTTCTTCCTTAAGCATACTTACATGCAACTTCATAAAATAAAGTATTAAACCAAGGACTCTCTAACATTTTTCTTAGCATTTTTTTCATTAAATTGAATAAGACTTCATAGGCAAATATTGTTCAATAATAAATATCATGTTTACTAAGTTGTATTTGAAAAGGTTCTGTTAATTCTCTTTGTCATACATATATTTTTTCCTCTCATTAAGGTGCAATTTAAATGTACCTTTCTTTCATTTGTTGGGCCATTTAAGCAATGCTGGTATGCCTGCAATCTCTGAGGAAGCTCAGGTGATATGCTTGTATACTGAGGATGGTTAGAAACTGACTTCTGATGAGACATGCAAGATAAAGAGCATGCTTGTGAACAATTCTTAGTCCATGCCACATAGTTTCCACTTTCATCATTCTTAGTGAATGCTTAAGTGAAAACAGGAATAGAATATTTAATGTTATCTTCTTTTTTTATGTCAGTAAGTAAAGATGCAAACCTGCACAGCTCCACCTCAGGGAACCCCAAGGGGTACATTTGTGCAAGGACTTAACCTTCCACATCAAGCACTAAGGAAGCAGAGTAATGAGACCCTGACATGCTGCCGGCTGACATACAGGTTTTATTAGATTAAAAGCTCTGAAATGCCCATGAGGCAGAATGAGTCTTGCATATTCTCTGCTTGTAGAACGCATAGAATTGTTCTAGTCCATGAAACAAGTGCATGCAGCTCATGTCTGTAAATCTTTTTCAAAATCAGTGTCGCCTTCATTTCCTTCTCTTGTGTAGGAGCTTATTTCCATAAACACATTAATAATGCTAATGCAATATGTCTCATTCAATATCAATTTCTTCTCCTCTGTAAAATGTTTAACTTTATTTCTAAGAGATTTTTAAGTACTTTAAAACATATTATGTTCAATGATCTATTACAAAACCCAAAGCCTACACAAAATACATCATTCCACAGAAATTATTGTTTCTCTAAAATATAGAATACCCTTGTTTTTCTTTATAGAATTACCATGATTAGAAGATACCACGATTAAAAGATCTTTATGTCTGCTTATAACACTAAATTTTTAGCTACATGTTTTCTAATATTTTCAACCAAATTAAAATTATTTGAGATGTTGACAGTTTTCAGCTCTCTAAGTATATACTGGCCCTCCTTATGCATGTGTTAGTTGATAATCTAAGTTGGCTCCCAATATTTCCCTCCAGCTGTGGTAACCACCCTGAATAATTCTGGGGACTATCACTAGGACAGATTTTACTTCCATGATTTGATCACATTATATGGCACAGTTGACCTTAAAATAGGGCATAATTTAATCACATGAGACTTTTATAAAAACAGAGATTTTTCTCCAGTCAGCAGCAAAGGGGAAATGAGAGAGCTCAGGTGGGGATTCAATGTGAGGGAGGTTCTTCATCGCTGAGTTGGAGGGACCATGTGGCATAACCTTCCAGCATCCTGGGGGAGCTGACTACTGCTACCGAAGCTACAGAAACCTCAATCTCACAACCACAAGAAAATGAAGGCTGCCAACAGTCTGAGGGGATTTGGAAGCAGATATTTCTGTAGTCAGGTCTCCAGATGAAGATGCATTTGGCCAACACTTTGGCTTTAGCCTTATGAGACCCTGAGGAGAGGATTCAGCTAAAATGTGGCAGACTACTGAATAACAGAAATGGTGCAATAATAAATCTGCATTGTTTTAAGCGGCTAAATGTGTGGGTGGTAAAGCTTTACACAGCAATAGACAAAAAATATGGTGCCATGTGGGTTAAGGAAGTCCAGTGGAGGGCTCTGTTTCTTGACATTTCTAAGCCACTTTTTACTTATTTTTAATTTTTTTTAAATTTTACCAATGATACTTATTTCTCCCTAGCTTATTTGAGGTATTATATAATTGACAAAAACTGAATATGTTTACAGTATACAATGTGATGTTTTAATATATGCATACATTGTGAAATGATTACCACAATCAATCTAATTAACATATAACATGTAGCCTCTCCTTTACCTCACATGATTATCCTTTTTTTTTTTTTTTGGTAAGAGCATTTAGGATTTACTCTCTAAACACATTTCAAGTGTATAATACAGTACTATTAACTAGTGTCACCATGCTCTACATTAGATCTCCAGAAATTATTTATCCTGAATAACTGAAATTTTCTACCCTTGACCAATGTCTCTCCATTTGTCCCACCCCCCACCCCTGGTAACCACCATTCTACTCTCTGCCTCTATGAATTTGACTTTTGTACATTCAACATATAAGTGAGATCATGCAGTGTTTGTCTTTCTGTACCTGGTTTATTTCCCTTAGCATAATGTTCTCCAGGTTGGCACAGACAGGATTTCCTTCTTTTTTAAGGCCAAACAGTATTTCATTGTGTATATATATTATCTTTTCTTTATCCTTTCATCCATTGATGGACTCTTAGGTTGATTTCGTATCTTGCCTGCTCTGAATAATGCTGCAATTAACATTTTTCAAGTAAAAATATTCATTAATATATATCAAACATTTACTATGTGCCAAGCACTATGTTCCCATTTTACATGAATTTTCTCATTTGGTTTTTACAAATACTCTATGAGATGATACTACTGTTAACTCCCACTTGACAGATAACGAAGCTTAGAGAGTTTAAGAAATTTTCCTCAAGGTGAAAATGGTTACTAAGTTTCAAATCCAAAATATAAAAATCTAGCAGTTTTGAGACCAGGCGCTGGTCTGCACCAGCGAAGAAGGATCTTGACCTCTGTGCAGACAGGAATTCAAGCTCAGGGTAACGAGTGAGACCAAGGAACTCAAACGTGAAGTATAAGCAGAAGCAGATAGATTTATTGAAAGCAACGTACACTGTTTAAAAAAAACAGAAACACAAAAACGTGACTGTTGGAATAAGCAACAGTGCCACCTCAGGTTTAGAGTCTGTCCTTTTATGCTAATCCTTAATAATATGCTAAGCTAGGGGTGGAATATTCATAGATCTTCTGGGAAAGGGGTGGAGAGTTCCTAGAACCAGAAACCATTCTCTTTTGTGACCTTATTGGGTCTCTCCTGGAACTTTCATGGCACTGGTGGATGTGTGTTTTTATCATGCCAATGAAGACAGTTCATTTACGGACACTGTCTCCTCAACTGTGTGCATGCTCCAATGAAAGGAATTCTCCATCAGCATCAGAGAAGGGTGTTACAGTCAAAACAGAATAACTAAAGGGTCTCTATGGGCTACATTTATCTTAGCTAAGCATATTCACACTCCTGTGGCTTTCTTATTCTGTTAGCCTTCTCCTTCTGACCCCTGCCCTGTCTGCTTGCAGAATACCTGACTCCTGTCTTAGTTTGATTGTAGAGTCCATATATTTACCTCTCCATTCAGGGTTTCAAAGATCCTCAGAGCGCAGGAGATCTGGTGCTATTCTCTGATAGAAGAACAAGCAATTAAGACCCTAGCTATTCCAAGGGAAACCTATGAATGAAATAAGAACATCATTGGGGTAGGAGGGGAGGTCTTCTTAGAAATGCATCAATATCAGCAGACCTTCCAAATCAACATTTGCAATTTATGAAGAATTTTAGGCTTTGTGACAGAGTCACTTCCTGGCCCCAGTGACAAATCTGCATACCTACCTGGTTACTGGGCTTCTCCTAATATTAAGACCTAAACAAATAAGTCATTAAGGTTGACCTTACTGTTTAGTTTTCTGAAATTTGAATTTAGTCTCCTGAATGAATGGGGACTTTATTGAGGGCAAAGGTAGAGAGGAAAATGGCAGTTACCAGGGACTGGGATGATTGGGAAGTAAGTAGGGTAGGGATGTTTGTCAAAAGATACAAAATTTCAGTTACATTGGAAGCATAAGTTCAAGGCTTCTATTGTACAACATGGTGACTATAGTTAATAATATATTCTCGAAAAATGCTAGGAGAGTAGCTGTATTCTCACCACAAAAATAACCATGAGGTAATACATATGTTAATTAGCTAGATTTTGTCATTCCAGAATGTACATATATTTAAAAACATCTTGTTGTACATGGTAAATACATATAATTTTGTCTGTCAATTTAAAGAAATTGAATATATTTAATCACTGCACTAAGAATTTTAAAAAGCTGACTATGAATTCCTTGTTTAACACTATGACCTATATGTTATGCTATCTTCCTGACAGTTTCACACTTCCATAAAACAGATAAACTATTACACCAAATTTTTTTAAAGAATTTAATTATACCCTCATATCTACCACATTGTCTACCATGTAATAATTAATAAATAATAGTTGGTTTTAGTTTAGTTCTTTTTATTTTTTAAATAATGGAGGTAAACAAGGGAGAGTGGGGGCTAGAACCTTCTTAGTTTATCCTTTTCTCTGAAACCCAGCAGTGGCTTCATGGAGACCAATTTTGTACCTTGGGGATCCAGTCTCCTGTAGTAATGGCAGGTCAGATAGTGTTGGGTCGGCAATCTTGTTCCCGGTTCTTGGTGTGCTTTGGCTGAAGAATGACCAGACACACTGAAAGCAAGGTAAGCATGAATACGATGCTTATTGAGGAAATGAGGTTTATTGAGGAAGAGCAAGAGCAAGATACGTTACAAATGGGCACCCTGTCCTATGGTGTGGGGTCCTGTTTTATACTGTCCAGATTGGGCCCTCCTCGTGAATCAGATGTCACCAATGCAACCAGTTTGATGGACAGTTAATAGAATGACAATTAGCCTTAGGTTACTCTAGGACACTTTCCAGATCCTGTTGTGCCTGGGCTGCCTGGCACAGGGCTGGGGAACTCCCTGAGTTCTTTTGCAGATTGCAGAGAGTTCCTCCTTCCCCTAGGTGTGGCAGTTGCTCAGGGCAGGATCCAGGTGGGGCAGCAACAAGACTAGGTGCCCTTGCTTGTCCTTCGTCCCCAGGTGTGGCAATTGTTTGAGGGGCCAAGGTGGATTCCCGCTCTTGTCCCTAAGAGAGCCAGAGGTCCCTCTACCTAACAATAGGAAATCCAGAATGAGATAGAGAAGATTGGCCGGTGCCACAACTCTGTGAGTTAAATGTCATTGTAGAATAGCAAATCCGAGTGGGAATTAGCTATGTGTTATCAAAAGCTCAGCACTTGTCCATGAAGCCAAAGAAGAACAAGGATAAGTGGTTTGAGGAGGAAGGAAAGAGAGTTTACTTTGCTGGAAAAGGAGGAAAAATGGTAGACCTTTTAATCTCAAAATCCCAAATTTCCTGAACATTCACAGAAATACAGAGCTTTTAAAGGAGATGTTCTCAGCTTCAGGCAATTGCAGTTGATGATGCTGATCATGCCATCTCAGCTGAAGACAATCTCATGACCTCCTCCCAGGATCTCGCTTTACCAAGTCAGGCCAGCCCATCTCCCGCTGCACAAATAAACCAGAGACTTACCCTGCCCTCCCAACCACTGACTCGCGGCAGGGATGCAGGCTTTAGAGAAAGAAAATACTTTTGCCATTTTTTTCCAGGCCATTCCCTCTGTTACATATGCTTGCCTTTCCCCAGAGGATGAGACCATACTGATGAAGTGCAATTGCAGGCCATTTCTCTACAGCTAAGAACAGTCTCTTTGCGTGTCCAAAACTTCTTGTGTCATAACTATCAGTTCTCAAAAGTTGAAACTATCAGATCAGTTACTATATTAACTGGAAACATTATTTTTAAAGTCATTTTAGGTAGCTAAGATATGCAATAAAATCCTAATTAAATATATTGATTTTAACTGTTTTCAGTTGCACTGCCTTAAAAAGCTACTTTTCCTTTTTTAAAAAAGAAAAAAAAAACCTAAACCATAGCTTCTCTGCATATTTAATCTTCATTCTTGAAATTGCTTCTAAGGGGAAAATTACTTTTAAAATAATTTTCTCTGCAATTAGGAAAATGAGAACCTACAGGCCTAACATACTCTTAATTTGGGAATTACTTGTTTCACTACTTAGAGACCAAAATTATTGCCAGTGGAAAAATTGCAGGCAAAACAAAGGCCCAACTCCTTCTGTGACTTAATCTCTGGAGAAAGGATTTTAGCCTGCTCAAAAACTGATAAGATCTTTATCACAATTCACAGAATGGTTTCTCAACTTTATACTTTTTTTTTCTAAATCCTATTATAACCCTATGATGTTCTAAGCCTGTATTTCCCAAAGTGAGTTCCTTGACTTAATAATGCCTCCTACTTACTGCTTATTATCCTTTTTTTAATAGTTTCAGGATTTTACATTTGTTCTAATTTCCTTCATCAGTTTAGCAGCAGGTGAAGTGTTCCTGAGCACAGTTTGGGTGTAAAACTGCATATATTTGAATCCTGGGTCTACCACTTAAAGGCTGTGTGGCCTTGGGCAAGTTATTTAACCTCTCTGTGCCTTGGTTTCCACACGAGTAAAACAGGTCCATACAGACTTATATGGCACCTATAAGTATTAAATGGATTAATTCATGTAAAGCACTGACAACCAAAAAGTATATGAAACACCTTAAGGATTTATATAAACTGTTAAATTCTCATTTCCTCATAAACAAGTCTTTTTATCCTTTCAGCTAAAGCCCGGGTCTCTCCATATGGTTGTGCAGTATGTGTAGTACACAACCGTACCTTGTGGAGGGAGCCTTAGAGGCCAAAATTCCATCTTTGCTGCCATCACCAAGCCACATGTTCTTAGGCTTGAACCTACTAAAAGCTGGTCTATTTTTCTGATTTTCCACCTTTTCTTTTAAACCAAGGCATTAGTAAAGGTACACCCTATTAAACGACTAAGGCCAAGCACAGCTCTGTCTGTCACAATACATATACCTGCTAAGATTTTGCTCTGTTATTTATTAACAAAAAATCTGATTCAGTTTCTCTTAACCACTCAGATCTAGGAGAGATCTTTTTCCTTTACTTAAGTTCTTATAACGCTACAGTTTTCTCAGATAATTATAGATGCTGAGCATAGCTATACATAAATTCTTATGTCTATGTGTGTGTATATATATATATGTATATTTAAATTATGTTTTTACGCTGCATGCCTACAGTTACTGATTACTGAATGCAAAATAGGCTGAATAACTGTCAGGTTGACAATCTCCTCTCAATTCTTGATGTCCTGTTGGCCAATGAATGACCAGACACACCAAAGTGTCAGGTCCAGCCTCCTGGCAGACTGTTATCCTAGTTCTTTGACTCCTTGCTTAGAAAAAAAAAAAAATCACAAGCAGTGCAGATGCCATGGAGCGACCACAAGCGGGAAGCAGTTTCACAGGAGTAGCTTTTTATTACAAAACAAAACAGGTCTGTCTCCTGGAGTGGAGAGAGACAGACTGACTTACCAACTAACTGACTCTCTCCCTGGGAATTCTCAAGTTGTTTCCTTTCATTGGCATCTTCCAGGGAAGGACTTTCAGGAGGTGAGCGATGTTACCAAATGACTAACAAGTGTTCTCAAGGTTGTATTTGTGTTATGTGAGCTCCTTCTCTTAAAGCCCTACCTAGGGGGCATGAACCACAATGTAGATTTAAGATAATGACATAATAATTAGCCTGAGATTACTCTAGGTTACTTTCCAAATCCGATTATGCCTAGGCTGGGGAATTATCAGATTGGTAAAGCATTCCCTCCTCGCCCAAGTGTAGCAGTTGCTTGGGATAGGATTAAGGGTGGGGCCCACACCAAAACAAGTGCCCGCCCTTGTCCTTCTTCCTAGGTGGAGCAATTGCTCAAGGAGGCACCAAAGCAGGGGACCCTTGTCCCTAGAAGAGCTAAAGATCCTTGCTATCTACCTAACATAACCATAACGATATTATGCTATGTATTCAACTTTGAGGGGCTTGCATTCTTTTCAAAAGGCAGGACTGATACATGTAAAATAGTAAAACAAATGAGCTATTACATATGTAGTAAACATTAACTCACTTTGTGAATAATTGATGATCATTGTCAGATTCAAAAGTGAGAGTAGAAAAGGAAACTAAGAACATCACAAAAGAATAGAAAATGTAAAACCAAAATTTTACAAACAGAAAATATTCATATGTGAGTAATATAGATATAAATACTGTATAGAGTAAAGGTATCTCCAAAGTTTTAAGTCAAGCATCATGAAATATTTTATATATGAGTCAAAGTTTTTCTGTTTACTTATTACTGACTTAAAGTCTATTGAGGTTGGAGATCATCAGAGCATACATGCAGGTAATCCTAGCACTCTGGGAGGCCGAGGCGGGCGGATCGTTTGAGCTCAGGAGTTCAAAACCAGCCTGAGCAAGAGCGAGACCCTGTCTCTACTAAAAAATAGAAAGAAATTAGCTGGACAACTAAAAATATACAGAAAAAATTAGCTGGGCATGGTGGCGCATGCCGGTAGTCCCAGCTACTCGAGAGGCTGAGGCAGAAGGATTGCTTGAGCCCAGGAGTTTGAGGTTGTTGTGAGCTAGGCTGACCCCAAGGCACTCTAGCCAGGGTGATAGAGTGGGACTCTGCCTCAAAAAAAAAAAAAAAAAAAAAATTGGATATAGGAAATATACTTCTTCATAAAAAATGAAATACACTGCCCATTTCAATCCCAATTTTCTATTTTACCTCTAGTATAAACTCTTAATTAAAATTTTGACCATGAAGCATTGACCATGAGGACAAAAATAATCAAGAGAATTTATATCTGTATATATTCATTGTATTGTAATTAATACTGTTATGATTAATAGTACATTAATTTAAATGCCTTAAGCTGGCAGTAATGTAAATCAATGATCCTTTCAAGTATTAGCTGGATAAAATTAACATTAACTCAAATCTGCTTATTTCCTGGAAATATATTGAACTTTAACCAATAGATACGATTTTCAGGCTTTACTATTTTTCAAATCTTAGAAATTAATTATATTTCTAAACCACTTAGTGGATAAATTAAGAAAAAATATTTGATGTTTCTAGGAAAAATGATTTGTTATTTTCTAAAATTGGTAATTACTAGGTAGATAAAAAGATTGCCTTTCTCAGGTCACAATTACAGATTTCTGCATGGGTAGAAGCGGTCTGAGAGCACTGGTAAGAATATAGATATTAGATGTAATCTAATGAATAATCAGTAAGTCAATAAACATTCTGAGAACCTGCAACGTACCTATTGACTGCACTCTCCTTGACAAAGGTCTTTATTTGGTTCTAGTGACAGTATAATTCCATTATTTTGCCCCTACTGTTCTAGCAATTCCTCCTTAGAGTTCTATTATCAGTACCCCTTCCTCTTCTCACCACAGGCTTTCCTTTCTCCTACCCTATACTGGAGTCTTGGTGATCTCATTCATACCATGACTTCAGTTACCGTCTTCTACTTTGACAAATACCAAAATGATATCTTCTGCTCAAGTTCAACTTTAGAATGCCAGACCTATCATCACCAGTTGCACATCTCAGAGGCGCCTTAAGTTCAACATATTTACAAATCAATTCTTATGCTTTAATATAGATTCACTGTTTCTTCAATGTTTGCTGCTTCAGTTTATGGCAACACCTTCTTCTTGGGTTCTCTCTTCAAAAGCCTTGGGGTAACATATAAGTGATAGATTCTGGAGCCAAAACAACAGAGTTTGAATACCTGCCCTGCTACATGATTGTGTGACTTTGAGTTATTTAATATTTTCATGCTTCATTTTCCTTATCTATAATATTGGAGTAATCATAGTACCCACTTCGTATACTTATTGTATAGATTAAATGAACTTATAATTGTGAGAAACTTAAAATGATTGGTAGTACCTAGCAAGGGTTATATTAGTGTTAGATACTGATTTTCTTATTATTTTTTATCATTATCTTCCTTGACTCAGACCCTCCATATTCACTAAGTTCTCCCATTTCTAACTCCAAATATTTTTTATTTCTATTCTCTTTATTTTCACTACCTTGGCAAAATCTACCATCATCTTCTAGTTGTAAATCTACTCACATCACTGCCTTGCTTAATACTGTTTTATGTTTTCCCAGTATTCTTAGGAAAAAGACCAAAATATTTAGTAATATAAAAACCTTGCTGACCAGCCTGGCTTTAGACTACTTCTCCTTCCAGAATATGTGTCCACCAATTACTCTTTCCTAAGCTTTTTACCTCACACACCTTCTAGTTCTACTAAGGAGCTAAAGACTCTCTCCTCTCTTGATTAAGTCCTGTTCATTTTTCAGGTTTCAACTTAAATTTGGATTTTTTCTGGGGAGTTGCCCAAACATCCACCTCTCTCATCAGCATAACTTGCTCCGTCTACTCACATGGGTATGACACATTCCCTTCATAGACATTATTACCATTCCAATTAAGTAATTATCTGTGTAGCTTTTTGCTCATTTCTATCTCAGAGGTAGGGACAGTAAAAGAAAGAATCATGTCATTCAAATTTTTCATTTATCTTCAGCATCCAACACATGTATTCACCATAATAGATATTCAATATGTATCCACCCAGTTATGAAATAAATGTCCTGGACTGTGTCCTGCTCTCATGGAGACAATAGTTTAGTAAGGCAGCAGAGAGTCAGCAAAAGCAAGTGTGAGAAGTACTGTGATGAAGATATACAAAAGAGTCTTGTTGCCCACTAAGAGGACAGGCTCTTCTTCATCTGATCTAATAGAGAAGGCCCCCAAGAAGGCAGCTTTGTATTTTCAGGCCGAGATTAAAGGTGAGCTGGAATTAGCTGAGTGAAGGAGCTGGGATGTGAGGTAAGCAGGCTGAGGGAACATCACATGCCAACTCTCTGAAGCAGGAAAAGGGACAGTCTGTGTAGGACTAAGGTGTAGCTGGCCAGTTCATGTGATGGTGGTAGTTTGCGTACAGGGCATTTCTTTGGTGAATCGTGTGTTTTAAACCCAAGGGGGATCCCCCAAATATTCTGTTCTAATCAAGACTTGTGGGACATTCTGAGTCCTCTGAAATGGGAAGAGTTTAGTTTACATAATGGCAAGTTGGGAACTCAAGATCTGCTTCAATTTTAATAAAAACAGTAACAGTAATAAAGAAATGTGTTGATTTTTGCTGTCGGTTTGTAGACTAGAATTCTTAGTTTCCACATATGCACATACACATGCACCCACAAATACAAACATTCACAGAGAAAGGTCTGAAAAAGTACTTACAAAATGATAAAATTGGGTGTATATGAAAGGCAAACTCTAGATACTTCTCTTTTTACTTTATATACTTTTTACTTTATGAACTTCTTTCTTTGAAATTATCCATCTGGCATTCATTTCGGCATTACTTGTATAATCAAAACTTTCAAAAGATAAGTAAATATTAGCTAGAAATACATATTTAATTTAGCATAGAGTTTGATGAGTATTTTTGACTTTAGTATGAAAAATGTGTCTTCAGCTGAGAAGGCATCATACTTATGGCATACCTTGGAGAAAGGTAATATGGAACAAGAACGTGATGCTAAAATTAAAATGCGCTATTATTTGTGTAATTTAATGACTAATATTTAAGACTTGCTTTTCTATGCTGATAGATGCATAGGATTTCCTTTTTTCAAGCCACCTCAATTAGCTATGCAGAGGGGTGAAAGTTCCAGGGATTTGTTTGGCAACATGTTTCTGAAAGGCCGTTTGGTGCAGCTGCCTTCCATTTGTTTCATCAAGAGACTAAGCAAAACTAAAGTAGTTCTTCATGATGAACTGGCAGGAAAGTGCCAAGATAGTTTTATTGCTTAGCAACTTGGCAGTGGGAAATGTTAAAATATTACAATTTCTCATATCTATGAACTGAGACAGGCTTTCAACGGATGGCTCTCCAGCTCCAATGTGATTAAGATGCAGCCACATGGCCCTGGCTTATATTTGGAGCTGAGAGGAGGAAGATAGAGAAGTTGGATACTTTTAAATGTATTAATAGTAATTTCTCAGGAAACATTTGCTGGTTTGAGCCAAACGCTAATCTAAGGAATGAAGCTGTCTCCTTTGTGATGTTGACAACCACTGCAGCCCCCATTGATCAGCGGGATTTCCTTCCCATTTGGGAAGGGGGGGATGCATCTATTGAGAAATTGTATGCCAAGTAAAATCCTGAGATAAACAGCTTTACAGAAGATAAACTGCCAGTTTACCATACATTTTCAGAATTTAAAGAGTTGTTGTGGTGCTCTTTCTTTTTGTGCAAATTATGCGATGGATGAAAGTGACAGAGTGATGACACCAGCTAAATGGAAGCATAATGCAGACAGTTATTGCAGATGCCTTATCACACCGTTCTGCCAACACACATGCTTCCTGTAAACCTCCTACAGCTTAAACACTTGGGCTCTTTTAACTAATGATGCTAATTTGCCAATGGAGCAGTGGCTTTCTGCTGTAAATAAACACTTGCAAAGGAATATATATTAACTGGTAATACATATGGTCAATATAACTGGCAATATATCTAGCATATTTTTAATATGAATGAAGACCACTTGGATCACTATATTAAGTAATAGGGATTGAATTAATAAACTACAGTGTTATTAACATTCCAGAATTATTACTATTAATTTTTAATGGAGGGAAGTGATATTTGGGGGCAAAAAATTATATGACACCAAATTTTGCCAAAACTTCAGATGATTAGAAGAAAGGTTGTAAAAGAAGATCTGGTTTTCTGTTTTGTCTATAATATTTTAGTTTATGTTTGATATTAAGCATGATCAACACTTGACAAATGACTGGATTTACATTCATATCTGGGCTCTCCATATACATATAAGCATACATACATACATGAATATGCATCCTACATATTCATAAATGATAATTGAAAATTAATAAAATGAGATTTGTCATGTCAAATATCAGAGAGGACAGTGAAACAAAACATTAAGTTGCAGTTTTTATCTGTATATTGTTAAAATTAAGATCTTGCAGATATTACTCTGATCTTATTCATGTTCAAGCCTGCATTTGATGTGTTAAAATTAAACTTAATTTAAAAAATGCTTCCACTGAATTCAAAGGCAATGAATTTAAAGAACTTTTTGCTCAATATAAAACAAACACATTTATTTTCATTTTGTTTCTATTTTCCCAAGTTTATAAAACATCAATAATATAGCCACTGTAGAAGCAAATTTCAATAAAGAAAAGCAACTGAAAATTTCACTAACATTGAAAAAATAAACATTTAAATGCTGTCTACTATTTGCTCAGAACTGGTTTGTAAGTATAATTTTTAATCATCCTACATTTTATATTATAAAATCAAACATAATCAGTTTTTCGTGTTATACTTTTCTTCATATTTCTAAAACTTTCAAATTGCAGATGAGGTACATAGGCCATTTTATAAATGAGTAACCTTTAGAACCTAGCTCTTTACAATTTCTGAGCCAAGCTAAAACACTAAATTATATTGTTTGAATTGTGCATGGAAATAATAAAAGATCATGAGTATTATTTTTAGTATTAGAGGACAAGGAAGGTTAAGTTGAATTTAAATGGCAAATAAAAGTTACCACAAAGGGAGAAAGCTTTTACAATGTAAAATATCTCTGGCTCTACAGTACAAATCTCGTTGCTTCCATATTAATATTTTTTTCTATCAACATACATTTCTGTTTTTTTTTTAAACATGTAACTTGAATTGTACCTCAAAGACCATGTTTCTTTTATTCTTTGCTTAAATAAATTGCTGGTATCTTTCAAAACTATCGTTTTATGGAATGAACAATAGTGTACACAGAGAAATAAAAGAGGTTATCCAGAGAAATTGCAGATGCTTCTCTAGCTGAGCCTTAATGAGAGTTCATTGCTGGTCCATCGGGCCCAGTTTTGTTTAAGCAATTATCAGGATTGCTTTATTTATAGCACCCATGTGCCTGTTTTTTGCAATGGGTTCTCAATACATTACCAAAATAACATAACAGTACAAGAATAGACTACTTTAAAAATAGGTGCCACCAATTATAATTGAAAAGGAATAGTTAGGTGTAGATTTAAATTATGTCAATTGCTCTTGGGAAATTGATGGCATGAATTGAGAGGAACACAAATCCATGAATGTACGGGATTATTTTCCACAATTAAAATCAGAAATGTTAAAGGGGAACTTAAAATAAAGGAGAACAGCCACTTGATCTAATCTTTGCTGATCACTAAGAAATACACAGTAGTATAATATATTTAGTAAATGTTCTGAAAGAGCACAGGGGTGGGGAGAGAGAAAGTCGGGGACAGTGAGAGAGAATATCAATCCCAAGAGACTCAGAAAACCTGTATGAAGATGCAGAATGATGTCAAAATTTTACATATTACAGCTATGAGAGAACACTGGGAAAGCCTGTTCCTATATTTATAACTTGTGTGCACAGTCACATATGGGATCATGTTGAATTTATTCCTAAAATTTGAATGGCAATTAATATATAAATTATAAAAAACAAAACCTAAGATTCAAACAATATATATTTTCTGTCAAGACCGCTTCTAAGAAACATGTAAAGTAGGTTCTGAGTTGTAAGCGGCTCTTAGAGGTAAAAACTGTGTTCTGCAAATATATTGGAAGGTCAGGTTAAAGAGAGTTTCAAATATTAGTAGTAACATTCATATTTAAGACTAACAAATGCTTAGATTTTAGAATAATTCATAAATTCACTATTTTTTTTTCTTTCATGGTGCTTGCACGTTTGGTGATTTGGTACTGATCATTTCATATTCCCTTACGTACAATTCCAAAATCATTTTTTTTTTTTTTTGTATAAGATTTCAGGTCGTAAATGATACAGCCTATGTCACAACAGCAGATTTTCTCCCATTTTGTTTATGTCTTTTCAATGATGCCATCAGTAATTTTTTTTTCCTCTCCAACTTTGTAGCTACCATACCTAGGTAGAATAGATCCCTAGGATTTCAAATGCTAAACAATCCATTTATATGATACTACAATGGCAGGGAAAATGATTCTGTTAATATGAGTAAAATAGAAGTCACCTAGCACAAATGGGCATATTGGCCTTTTATATATGGTTGATTATTTTATATATATTGAGGATTGACAGAAGCATGAGTACAAGTAGGCACACAAGTTATTCCTTCCAATGGTATTTTTAGTGCCAAATACAGGCCTTGGAATGGTGCTTGGTGGATATCATTACCGTGGGGAGGCATGATTTGTCTTTGAGGCACCCCAACCCATGTTAGACTGAACTATTTCAAATGGGGACACTGCACGGGGACTCCTCTACTCTCATTTGTAAGAGCTTCTGTGGAGTAAAAATGGGAGTCGTGCTTACCCCAGCAAATTCGATTCTTTAGGATGACCACTAATCCCCCTGGGAAGCGTTTCTCCCTTGAGGTGTCCATGCTGTCTCTGTTGCCAGTTCCTCTCTTCCTGAACATATCTGCTCACCTCTTACCTTCTGACTGAGCTTGCATCTTCCTCTTCTCTCACCACCACAGTTGCCTTCTCAATCCCCTTTTTCCTGCTCTTCTTTTCCCATTTTTTCATCACTTACCTCTTTCATATATGTAATATAACTTACCATTTTATTATTATACCTGTTGGTTATTTGCTACTTCCTCCTTCAAGGCAGGACTTTCTCTGTTTAGTTCATCCTTGTATTCCAAAGTGCTTAGAAAAAGAGCTAGACCATTGTAGGTACTATGAAAATTGATCATACGAATTGGATCATTCTTGTTACACTCAACTAAAACAAAGTTGAGAGGTTGGGGGGAAAAGCACTCAGGACATATAACATTGCTCCAAAAATATAATTCTCTGCCAGGCTGGCTGTTGAAACTGCCTGCTATAACCTGAAACCAGTTTTATCTAAAAGTGGCTAGAATGCCCTGCTGTAATTCTAAGACTAATTTTATTCCTTGCTATCATTCACCAATCAAAACTAGACAGTTCCTCAAAATCTTACTAGTGCCAATGCACTTTCTTAAAGAGAAATATATAACACTTCTTTTTTTTTATAAAACTCCCAATTTTCTCTGTTCTTTGGACATACTGAAGACCACCCAGTCTGTGTGCATGCCCTGAATTTCATTTTTTTCTTCCTAAACAAAATGTCAAATTTAGAGATTTGCCTTTCAGTTTGTATTTTTATTTTGATGGTATTCACTAATACTTCTTGAATAAATGAATAAAAAATATAAGAATCAATGTGGATTTTCAAAAATCTTTTACTAGATGTGAGAGAAAAATCCTTCCTGTGCTTAGATCCTTAACTTGATTTGTATTCACCTCAAAATATGCTTTCATCTTTTGTGGTCTGGCTTTAAAATGTTAAGGAAAAAATATGTATATATGCACTTTAAAAATGGATTCAGTCCTCTTTACTCACCAGTAGCATATTACTTAAAAAACAAACAAAAAAAACATTCCTGGGTGCTTTTGTTCCTTTGTTTTTGTTTGGTTTGGTTTTTATTTTTCTTCCCCTATGTGTTCGACCCTTTTAATGTGAATAACTGCTCTCAGTTAAACAATCTCACAGCATCCACTTATAGTCTCAGAGTTGCCCTCACGTTCTTTGTAAAAATAAAAGCTCAGTTAAAGACACAACTTTCTTTTATGGTGCAATTTGTTTGCTCTTACGCTAGTTCACTCTCTCTGCCATTTGATTTCCTCAATTGAGCAATTTATGACAGATTTTTAAGGTCTACTGTCCATTACAAGCAGTAGGTTTTAAAAACTCCATCATCATCATAAGCTTAATGGGTAAATGGCTGAAAGCTCAGCAGCTCGGTGGGGGAAGTGTGTTGG
This sequence comes from Lemur catta, assembly GCF_020740605.2. Taxonomy (NCBI): domain Eukaryota; kingdom Metazoa; phylum Chordata; class Mammalia; order Primates; family Lemuridae; genus Lemur; species Lemur catta. Next base: position 14,217,936 of record NC_059139.1, on the reverse strand, counting down.
ATTTGACTCTGACAGCCAGCTTGCTGTTGCTGTAATTAATAATGAAATGTTACATCTCTTGTTTTTTATGTGGAGACAGGGAAAGTGACAGGGATGATGGAGAGAAATAAATTTACATTGTCGCTTTACAAAGCATCTATAGCTTTAGGAGCTCAATACATATAAAATTACTGTAAGATGACAGTTCCCCAAGAAGGCAGTTACAAAAATATTTAAAGCTCTGGGCTGAAGAATCAGGACATTGTAAGAATGAAGGGAAAGAAAAGACACTTTCTTGTATCCTGTCCCTCCTTTCCTGCTGCTTAATTTCTTTCTACCCAGCTGCTTATAAAATGATCAAAGAGGTAGCTAACTCGTCTCCCTGAGTGAATCTATTTCAGTGTCACCGCCCACACACTTTCCAACAGTGACAAAAGTTCCTATCACACCCCTCTTCTCAGCTCTCCTGATGGATTCGCTTAACTACACCTCCATCCCCAATCCTAGAATTATTTTATTACGAAAAGGAAGAGCTGTGGATTCTCTGAATGAGTCCTGGCCAGTGAAGTCCATGCCAGTGACTATTAGTCATGTTTACAGCAAGCTGATAGCTCACAGCTCAAGCGGAACTCTCATGGTGTTTAGCCTTGCTCTTCTTCCAAGGCAGTATGTCTGGACACTTGTTTTCTCCACCTATTAGGAGTGATGTATGGAATCCTACATCTTTCCATTCATGGAATCTGCAGGTGGTGAAACATTAAGATGGTCATGCCAGCTTGGTGAACTGGTGGAAAATAAGAGGACTCTCACAATGAGACAAAGGATTATCTGAAGTAAAGGATCTTGGATAATATTCACTCTCTATAGTTATTCTTCTATTTGCTTATTATTTATTCTCTCTTGATTTTCCCCATGCAAACTGCCACATCGTTAGCATGGCTATTCAATAAATGATCACTCCTCATCTTCAACCACTGTCCCATTTCAAATCCATCTTAAAACATTACCTGTAGATAAGAATCGTCAAAAATGAAATTAACTCTCTAGTTAAATTACTGTAACAATATTTTATGCTGAATTAAAATAACCTGATTGATTATGTGAAGACTGGTATCTTTATTTTAATTGTTTACTTCACCATTAATAGGGGTATAAGTTTAGTTAAGTATATGCATTTACAGTTATTTATAAATTTATATAATACAAACAAATGTAATCTTTTACTTGTCTAAATAAAATTCCCTCTTTCATATACAGCATGACTTTTAAGTAAATTTATAATATATGAATTGCTGTTGTTCTGGCAACTACATTTTTACATTATTATTTTATTTAGAACCTACAGGTAAAAATTCCATGAGGTATTTAAAAAAACTAGATTAAAAATTGTAACTAAAAATCCTTAACTTGTATTGAATTACAAATTATATCCACTGTCTCATAGGCTTCAATTCCTTTTAACTAGTTTCTAAAATGTCAGAAGTGCTTTAATTTCCCACAGATTTCTGAACTGGATTTAGGGCAAAGTACAACTTGAAATGGATGGATGGATATAAATTCACTAATAATCACTCTCATCTTTCTGATTAAAATATATTCTCAAAGAGAAACTTGCCAAGTTAAATGATCAAAGGTACCCAGTCAAAATTCTTTTGAAGACACAGATACCTTCTAGTTATGAGATACTAGTTAAAATAAAGGAGCACCTCCAGAAATACTAAATAATGCAATCCATTTTACTCATTTCTTACAGAAGGAAAATTAAGAACATTTCAATGAATCTGCAAAACAATCTTATTTTATGTATTGTCAGTCTCTAACTCTTTATGTTAAATTTCAGTTTTTGTGTTTGGGGTGATCATCAAAGTACTCAAATGAATAAAATAATTTCAGAGCTTTATCAATTTCTAAAATAAAATATTTTCTGGAAATAGTGTTTGCTTTTAGAATGAAATGTGCAATAATCAAAAACAAAGCATGTTAGATTAAAACTGAAGTCTCTGAGCAGAACATGAAGCATGACAGTATGAGGCAGTGACTCCATGAAATTTGGTTCAGTTACTACTGGAAAGGAATCCTAGACCTGAGCTATATAGCCAATTTGTGTGAAAACTGTGTGTAGCCTAATCCCTGCCGCTCTCCCCCTCCTTGAGAGGTCTCCTTCTTTGAAAGTATTTGAGGAAAAAGACATTTGCCTGGATCAGGCCCTGGCTTTTTGTTTAACTTACATCTGACTGTAAATATCAACCCCACCTTGAGATTTTCCTTTCTTGACCTGGAAATAGCCTGAAATTTAAGTATTATTTGTCTAAACAACTACTGTCTGTTTTCTTCCTCCTGCTGTCCTTAAGGAGTTTATTTGCTGCTCCCCTAATTATGCATAATACCTCTTGCACAAGGCTGCTGTGTTCTAAAGATAAATAAAACTAAAAATCCTGAAACAGCAACAACTTAAATTTGTGGATGCTTAATATAACTATTTCAAGTATCTAATAGAAAAATAAAAATAATGTAAACGCACCAGCAAAGTCACCTCATGGATATACCCTAGTTCCTAGGCATGGATCCCTGTTTGCAAGTCTGTTCCCCAATTTCTCTTTGCTCTTTCATCTACTTTGGAAGATTTCCTCTTCTCCCTCCAGAAGACCTCCTCTCCTCCTTCCCTCTTCCCAGCCAGACTGGCACATTCCTCAAGCAGGGGCCTCAGATCAATAGTCCAAGGGCAGTTGTAGCACTTCCAGCCATAGCCTTCAATATATATGTATATATGTATCTATATCTATATCTACACCTATATATAATGAGAGAGAAACAGAGCAAGAAAAAAGAGGCGGGGGGATTGAAACTGTAAGATAAGGAGTTCCTGAAGGAAATATAGCCTATAAAGATTTTGCAGGCCCTCCATGGACATACACATTTTATTATTTTTTATTTATGTTTTTACAGTCAGGGTCTTGCTCTGTCACCCTGGCTATTGGTGTAATCATCGCTCACGGTAGCCTTGAACTTCTGGGCTCAGGCATTCCTCCTGCGTCAGCCTCCCGGAGTGCTGGGATTACACATGTAGCCAACACACCTGGCTCACATTTTGCATTTTTGTAAAGAATATCTTACGTTCTTCTTTCCATAGTTTTTTGCCTCCTGATCATTCCCATTTCTGCTTAAGGAAAAGGGGTGGATTACAGTGCTTTTCAAATTAACCCCAGATCCCTTGGCTAATAGAGAACTGGCAAAGTATCTGAGATTTCAGTATTTCTTTATTTTTGGCCAGATCAAATTGATAAGCAGGATTCCCCACCCACCATCCATTTCTGTAAATTGAAAAGAGTCAATAGTTGAATATATCTTTCCTGAGATCTGGAAAATCTGAGGAGATTCTCTTCAGCTTCTTGTAGCAGAGAAACAAACACTTCCACATTCTGCCTGCAAAGAGTTATTTGCAAATGAGATTTGCCTACTGAGAGTGTGTGCAAGGATGCGAGAAAAGAGCTAGGCTGGGATCTTCCTCTCTCTCTCATCAAAGAACCAGGTGACCTAGAATAGTAGCCATTTGATCACCCAGGAGAGGAATTTTACCATTCGTGTTCTAAGCTATAATCATTTTTAGACAGGCATTCATAAGGTAGAATACTTACACTAACATCTAAAATCAGTCTATCCTATCCCAGTAACTATTGAGTCAAGGTGTTTTGGGACTACAGTCAGAGATAAATAGTTAATATGTCTACTGAGCCTAACTACAAAACCAATTGGTGAAGAAGCATTTTTTAAGCTATGGTGGTGGTGTCTAATGAATTGTAGAAGTAATACTCCATCTACACATGGTAGCCAATACTGAATTCCAGATGCCTGCTTTCTCAGTTTTCTAAGAGTTAGTGATTTTTTTGAATTTTAAGTAGAAGCTCAATTGAACATATCTATACAGAGCCTTGTACATAGATGTTCGTAACAGATTTGTTAATATTTGCCAAAAATTGCAAACAGCCCGAATGTCCATCAAAAATTAAATGGATATATTGGATAGTATGGATAAATTAAATGAATGTTATTCCCAAAATGAAATTAATTCAACAATAATAAGGAACTAACCACTGATGCCTTCAATCATAAGGATAAATTTCAAAAACATTATATTGAGATAAAGAAGCCAGAAATAAGATAATACACACATATGATACCATTTACATAAAATTTAAAGAAGATATAACTTGTCCATAGTGACAGAACTGAGGTCAGTGGTTGCCTGTAATTAGGGTTTGGGCATGAGAGAACTTTTTTTGGGTGGTGAAAATCTTCTATATCTTTAATTATGGAGATGATTAGTAGAGGCTATACAATTATCAAAAGTCATTAAACAGTATAATTAAATAAAAATTTTATTATATATAATTTATATGTCAAAAATTTATTTTTAAAAAATTAAATACATTAACTTCAAATTTGTATAGCCAAAATACCATATATATAGACATTTATCATATATTTATAGATGAAACGACTAATCCTTACAGGTGTCTAGTAGGATCTGGGATTTGAACTCAAGTCAATTTCAATTTCTCTTCTCTTTCCTTTTTTATATTCAGGTTTTTTAACATGCCCACACTTCCTCTCTGATCAAGAAAATGAAAATAAAACTTCACTTTTTTTTTTTTTTTTTTGAGAAGGGTCTCACTCTGTTGCCTGGGCTAGAGTGCCATGGCATCAGCCTAGCTCACAGCAACCTCAGACTCCTGGGCTAGAGCAATCCGTCTGCTTCAGCCTCCCGAGTATCTGGGACTACAGGCATGTGCCACCATTACAGGCTAATTTTTTTTTTCTATATATATTTTTAGTTGTCTGGGTAATTTCTTTCTATTTTTAGTAGAGGTAGGGTCTCGCTCATGCTGAGGCTGGTCTTGAACTCCTGACCTCGAGGGATCCTCCCACCTCAGCCTCTCAGAGTGCTAGGATTACAGGTGTGAGCCACCGCGCCCATCCCCCGGCCAAGATTTTTTTTTGGGGGGTGTGTGTCTCTCATGACCACCATCTCTCCATATCTTGTCAATTGTTCTGGCAAAGAATTTACATTGACAATTAGTTTGAATTATTATAATTGTGCCCAACCCTTTCTTTCTCTAATTTGTCTTACACATTGCAATAACTAATAATACCACTAAAGCGCAGCTCAGATTATATCTTTTATCAATTTGCGAGTTTTCAATATCTATCAGAAAATTTAACTTGAATCAAACAGAAACAATTAAACAAATATTTCTTGAAAACTGAAAAGCAGGAGGCATGTGCTAAGGGCCAGGCATAGATAAAAGAGCATTCCCAGTATACTTGTCTTAACATTCAAAGACCTGCTAATTTCCATTTCAACCTGTACTTTTTGTCAATTTTATTTCCCACAGATCACTTTCAAGCACCTTTTGAAATAAACCCACTGAGATAATTTTGCCCAGAGCTTGCCCATTTTGTACCTCTGCTGAGATTTTTTTCTTACTTCCTGGCATGATGATAATATTAAGCATAAGCATAAAAACTCTAAGTGTAATTTGTATAGTGTAATTAATTGTAGACTGACATTCTGCTTAGCAATTTGCACACATGAGTGCATTTCACCTTTACAACAATGCTATTAGATTGGATTTTATTATGTCCATTTAACAGATGAATATATGGAAACTCAGAGATGTTGCTATCTATGATCACACAAGTAACAAAATCAGGCCAGTCTGTCACCTAAGAAAACGTTACTCTTTTCCCGTTACTACACTGCCTTGTGCTATGCTATCCTTTGCAGCTTTCCCATATATACATCTGCTTCAACTCAACCTTCATAGAACTTTGTTCATGAAAATCCTTGCTCCTCCTAGTTAAGAGTTTTTATTCCTCATCTTCCCCAAAAGAAGATTTTACAAGGTAAACTGTTTTACCACCTGTCACTTGGCAACTTACGTGCTAATTATTTATGCACAAGCTGCTATCTCTACAAGATGCTAACAATTTGCAGACAAAAATTTGTGCATCATATATCTCAAATCCATCCAACTGTAACCCTTTACAAAGAGAAGATAGTCAGCAAATATTTGTAAGGTAAATAGTGTTCAAATGTGCGTATTTCTGGATTACTAGTACACAACTGAGAAAATTTGCTTGAGAAAAAAGTGAAGAGTAGCATCAGATTACTTCTGTTCAAAATATTTCTCCTTGGGAAATACTAATACCTCCAGTGAGTTTTGTGACTTCTCAGTAACAGAGACGGAAAAGTGGGAAAAATTTCTTATTGTGAGAATGTCTTGGAGGAACAGATGTAGTTTTAAACAAAAAACTACTGCTTTGTTCCGTTTCTGTTATTTCTCTTTTATCATAATATTACATCATA